>NW_022156716.1:3617448-3709932 GCF_004355905.1 Pyricularia grisea
GGGGGGGGGCAGGAAGGTAGCTTCAGAGTTAGCAGAAGTAGAAGTCAAGTGCTGGATGTGGTGTGCTATCCTCGACAAGGCCTGAATCCTCGAGGCTTTGGTGAATGAGCTGGCCGTGAACGTCAAATGGGTTTGAAGGAATAGGCGTTTGGTAACGAGGTCGCAGCAGGCCGAATTGGCGAGTCTGAAATACGTCTTGTTTGGGCAGAAGTTCATATATGCCTTCGAAAACGCACTCTTCCTGCCAGAGACAGTAGAATGCATGTGATCCTGGTGCCATATGGTGATGCGTAACTTCTGGGAATTCTGGTTGGTTGTCACACTGGTGTCGCAAGTTATACAGCCTGTGTGTGTCGTCCGGTAAAAATGATGTGCGCATGGGAGACGTTGGGCTGGACAAATAAAATATACACCATCAAACTAGAGATAATACTGCAATAAATGGGAGAATGCCACACGCAGGCCATGAATGTTTAATGTTGATAGAAATGCATAAGTACAAAGTTTCATATTAAAGTTAAACAGAGAAGGGCCCCTATTGACGACCAAAGAGAACGGAAATCAATTAAATCATACCGTCGCATTTCTTCGACTTATCCACTTGTGTCAGGACTGCAAAGTGACTCGCAAATAAATGCGGGTAACATCTTGTCACGCTCGCGAGCACGCCGCGCAACAGATGTTTGGTTCAGAGTTTGCTATCCTACCAAGCATGCCTATGGAAAGCAAATTACAATAAAAAGTAAGAAGAAATACAGACAGACGTCTGCCGACGCGTCACTCTATATCATTGGCGGGTGACCAATAACCTCCCTCTGCAGCTGCATCTTTAACAAAGGCCCCACAAACCTTTGATGCAAACTTTCCCTGTTACTTGCCAGATTACCCTCATCTGGTCCCCTCCACCTCTGCGACGTACTGCATTACCGGTCTATGTATCCAAACAAACCCGCTAATTGGTCGCGTCTTGTAGTTGGTTGTTCCTTCATTTTGTTGAGACAGTGGTAATGATGACTGGGACTTGACTGGCACTTGACTTAAGGATCCTCAAATTCTTCGCGCTGCTGGGCTGCGTGTATTCGCTCTTCTAAATCTGCCATTTATCGCCACTGCATTTCCACGATATGTCAGCTTGGGCCAGTGTAGCGGAGATGTGATAAGGGTTCTTTACTGGCGTTCCTTTAAATCTTGTTGCAATGACGCACGGATAAAAAGTAGTTGCCGGAAGGCGACTAATTTTGGTCCGTGCATTTAGCGATGCACAGATTAGCTCTGCTTTGCTCTGCCTGATATCTGGGCACAAATTCCTGGGACAAGCGATAAATCCAGGGTGTGAAAACGATGAATAGAGCGCAGGACAGAAAACAAAAGACATGCTAAATTTGCATAACTATTGCATTAAAAAAACTGGATGAAATAGCAGCTTGCTTATCGCTATCGGCATCATTTTTATAATACACAAACGGATGAGCGAGACGAATATTTTTGCAGCCAGCATTCTGTCCACCCGGTTGGGTGATAATGCCATTTTACGGACCGTCGAGGCACGCCAAATCAAAAATTGGGTTGACATGGGTAAATGAATCTCTATAGTTTTTTTTCAATGATTGCGCACAGTGTGTCTTGAAAATGCATCAGAAAGCCAAAACTACCAAAATAGCAAAAGAAACAAGCGTATACCTCCTCCAATGATCTCCTCACTTTCCCTGTTACTTCTGTTGCTTCCTTGACTTCTTGCTTTGTGTCCCATTCTCACCTCCTTCGATACCTGCAAACCCACGTTTCGCGGACTTCCTAGAGGCGACAGGGGTTAGGATCTTCCGAAGCGGTTCCGCTCCCCCGTCGAGCTCCTGGGTGTTGTTTACCAAATTCATGTCCAGTTTGATCAGTTCCGAAAAAGAGTCCCCCCAGCCTTCGGTAGATTTCTGGGACTGGCCATATACCCGGGACATATCTCCTTTCTCGTCTATCTCTTCGTAATCACCATCACTCCCGTCATCGTCGTTATCGTATTCGTCGTCATCTGTATATTCATTTTCCTCTTCCCAATCCTCCTCCTCCTCGCTGTCCTCGCTGTCGAGTTCCTTTTCCTTTTCGTTGTTTTCAAATCCGCCAATATTGGTGTTTTCGAACTCCGACAAGGCGAGAGCCTCTGCGTATAGTTCATTGCTAGGCTGCACAGCCTGCGTCTGCAGCTCCGTTGCATTTGCGAAAGTATGGCCGTGCGCGTAGGACGGTTCCAAGCTTGCGGCGCATGTCTTAAGCCGCGGGACTATAAACGTCTGTGGTCCCAAAGATCCGATATTTATCCGGCTGGGAATCGTGTCTGTACAGAAAATAAACGCTTTTTGGATATCTGGATTCGAGCTGCAAATACCCGAGCTGTCGAACACAGCTTTTTCGTCAATGACAGCATCCCAGATTTGAAGAATGGCCATCAAGTTTTGCTTGACCGTAGTGTAAAAACTACGTCCGAGTTCGAGACGTTGACGGAAAACATTTGTAAAGTTAAAATTGTTGGCTAGTTCGCCTGCGAGGGCAATTTCCTGCGGGGACAATATACGTGGTGCGTTAGGGTTGCTGGTTTGGACATAATGCTGATATTTCACCCAACTGGCGAACAAAATCATGTCGTGGTGTGATGAGTTCATGATAGGCTGAGGAAAAGTTATACCAGAAATAAAAGATAATTTGAATCGGATCTACTTTCAAACGAACCGCCCAATTGAATATTAAATAGTATTTTTTATCCCAACATTTGTTCAATTATATATAAATAGCGACCACAGTCCTGGCTGAAGGAAAATGTAAAATTCTATCTAACACACCAATTGGTGTTGGGGAAGGCAGTTTCGATAAACCGTCAAACGCCCACGACCAGCGTAACGGCGGAGGTGTATACCTGGAGCCGGGATCCGCTTTTTACGATAAGGTCCGTTAAAAATGTCCCGAAACCTGGCAATTTTGCAAAGTCGCCATTTTTAACATTGGAAACACACCCCATCCTTAGGTTGCAATTGGGTTTGGTCGTCTGTCATTCTTAACGACAAAGATTTCAGCTTAGGAAAAAGCTCCAAAAAAGCCCTGATATGTTGAGGATTTTCCGTATTTAAAAAACCGATAACCAAAATTAATACAGCGGGCAAAGGAACGCAATGCTGGATATTTCCAATAAATTTGCCGTTTACTTGTAATATGGTTGTTCCGCCCCGTTGTGCCAACGCCCTAAAGACAATTTCCACGGTGGCATCTACGGCGTCTGCAAAATGTGGTTGCAACCAAATACTTTTCACTAAACGGGTATATTTTGTGTTTCTTTCTCGTTTCAATTTTTTAATATGCTCGATGGTAATGCAATTAAGTGCTGGGAGTGCGGTGAAAATATTTCTAAAGCCCTCCACTGTAGGCCGTGACGTGCCAGCACTACTGTACGTGCAATATGCGTTTTCGACGGCAGGGTCGTCCCAGCGGAGTGCGCCTTTACGTTCTCCACCAACCAAAAGTGGATGGGTTGCCCATTGGTTACGTTGGCATTTCGGCCAAACTGCGTGGTATATTTTCAGCGTTTTTACATTGTTGGCGATTGCAGTGTTGATTAAAAAAACCTGCAAGTCTTTTACGCAATCAACTGTGGCAAGAACCCCTATAGTGTGGGCAAATACAGGGAGGGTAATATTTGCTAGCCATGAGGACGTTAGACGCAAGTTCCGCAGGGTACCCAGTGATAAAAAAGTGGCAATTTTAATAACAAGCTCCGGGGGAAGTCGATCCATATCGTCAACGATTTGCAATTGAAGTCGGTGCAAATCCGGATAACCCAAATTGGATAGATGTTGGCGGATTTATTGATATCTCCAAATTTGGCAATCCCTTGGTTGCCAGGATCCAGGATCAAGATCCCTCTGGCAATTCGGCCTGTCCCCAGGGCCTGGGCAACAAAGATAAACGACCTAATCACAGTAGTATTGCCTCAAGCGGGGAAATCACCATCGGTGTGCTGAAAAAGCGGAGATAAACCCGACGGTTTGGTATCACATTATGTAGCGTGTTGGAACTAGCCCACCTAGACTTTCCCCTGCAATACAATTGGTTAAGCTTCTACTCTGCTCCACACATCACACACAGCCAACGTTGTTTTCTGACTACATACGAACTTGAAGACAAAACCATTACCGTACACCACTGGAGCAAGTTGAAAGGAAGTGCAATGAATTGACCATTGGCGGTTTTGACCGGACCTGTACTGAACGTTTTGCTTGTATCAACAAAGTAGGGCAACACAAAGAAATATAATGCTGCCTCCGTCACAGCATAGGAGCCCGCTTCAAGGTGCATACTTATTGCTTACGCTGCACCCTGAGAGTTCAGTTGTAACACTTGTGGCTCAGAGAGCATTCTTATTTGATGAAAATTCAAGGTGACCACCTATTCACTCATGAAATCCTGCAGAAAAACACAGAAAACGATGGACGAAAGCAAATGCCATCGATAAATCTCCAAGTATCCCCTGCCCTACCGGCAAAGCTGCGATGTGATGGCAGGATCTGATTATCCGCATCCAACTTAGTGTTTCTCCTCAAAACCGACGTTTATTAATAGCAGGAGCGGTATGTATCCGTGCGATACTGCCTGTGGTGCCAGTATAGCTGTCACGGGCGTCTGCACCTCCATTTGCGGCACGCTTTCGGCATCCGGCGACTGCTCCACTGGAGGCACTTTTTCGAGTGCTGGAGCTGGCGATGTTGGTACCGTCAGTTCCGTTCTCACGGGCGACACCCCAAATGCACTTTTTGCTTCGGATAATCGATGTGGCCATAGCGGCAGTGGTTTGAAGTCCAACAGCGACTGACATGCGGATGGCAAAACTGGCTCCTCTGGCGAGTACAAAGCCGTGTCACTGAGCGCAAGAAGTTCTGCTTGGCCTGCAGTGAGGTACTCTTGGCCGGGAAACTCGCCACTCGGTGGTGGTGTGACGAGATCGTGTGGCAGTGCTATTATCGGTCGGGCGCTAATGTCCGAGGAGTGTGGGTTGTTGGCCGGCGCTGGTGACGTCGCAGTCAATATTCTAAGTCGGGGCCGAGCGGGTGTTAACGTGGAACTGTCAGCGCGTGGTATCTCGACTAGCCCGTTTGGAACCACTCCCGTAACATTGAAGCCAATCACGCAGTTGGTTGTTTTCTCTTTGGTTGGGTTCCCATCCAGCTTCGTCAGTTTGCTAGGCTCCACACTTCCATCAATAACAGCTTCTTTGGCCTTTTCGGGCAAACATGCAGACAGCGGGAAATTGACCGGTAACAACTGCACGGGCGCTGAGGGCCGAGAGCTAACGGGGTCTGCGACTCTATTCAGGTCCAAAAGTCTGTCCAGCTCATCGTAGTCAGGCAAAGACAAATCGTGGGCCTCGACGCCGGCGTTGGGCGTGACGCCATCCCACTCGCCCTCGGCCGTATCCCTGCCTGGACGACGGACCAGCTTCGCAAATGGGGCGTTGTCCGTGTCAACAACGAGGAGATGCTTGGTGCCCCTGCCGAGGACTCCATAAATGTTGACCTCGCCGTTCTGGATGCCCATGACGGCACTAGTACCGGCGTACAATACATCTCGTTCGATACCGCAGCGGTTGGCAAAGACGAGAATAATTTCGGCATCTCTCTCGGCACGGATCAGAGGCTCCATGCGTTTGGCTCAGTATTCGAGTGTTTCCATGTCAGGCTCATAGGGCTTGCTGCAAAAGGCGGCGCGGTCCTCAAGCGTGCTCCATGCCATGGAGATAATGACGACATTGGCGTGCGATTCAAGGATGTGGAATGCAAACTCGAACCGGTGCCAAGGTCTTTCGAACTTGTAGGGACTATTATCACTTTGTCAACGAAGCCCCCCAAGTTTTACTGGTTAAATTTGGTTAAGGAAGATGGAGGTCTTACTTGATGTCCATGCCTACAGAATAATGATTGGTTAGTAAGTGCGATTAGCGGTGAAATTCATGCGAGCAGAACTGCCTACTTACAGATCCCCATGGCTGTTTGCCCGATGCCATCCACCTCGCCCTGGAAAAAGCCGCCAGTCCCCTCCTTACACCATGTCTCGTCCGTGTAGTAAAGATGCTGCTTTCTGTAGTTTGCCAAGGTCTCACCATCCTCATTGACGAGCAGCAGTGAATTAAAATGTCGTACTGGGCCACTCCAGTCTGTGCTGGACTCCGGGTAACCCAGAGCAACCTTGCAGTCGTACTTGAGTGCGGTAGTCCTGGCCCAGAGTGCCGATATCCCTGCGCCTTTCGGCTCAAGGTAAGGCTGGATCTCCTCTAGTGATTCGAAATTATAACCTGGGGTGAGTTTTTGTTAGCTCGCTAGTCCAAAATTTCCCCGCGCGTATGGATGGACTTTCGCACCAGTAAAAGCCATCTCGGGAAGCACCAGCAGGTCAAGGCTTTCGAGTTCATTTCGATTCGCGCGGTTTAAAACCGAATCAGCGCGATTGAGATTGTTATCAATATCGCCAACCTCTGGCGCAAATTGAAGACAGCCAATCCTCATTCTAAAACTGATTATTGTTGGGAGAAGATGCGCAAAACGGCTGAAAGATGGGGCTGGAAAAATTTGTCCAAAACGTTTGGGTATGTATTCGACTTTAAATACAGGGCGGTTGACATCGTATTTCGTTTTAAATTCCCAAAAGACATTTTCAATGCCCCGGCCTCAGGACTCAACAGATAAAACAAGAAAAAACGAGGGAAGCGGCAAACCTGATCAGGTAGGTCCCGTTCCAAGAAGGAGGATTTGGAAATATCGCGATGTGTAGGCTTGTGATGCTAAAAATATCGCGCGTAGCGCATCTTTCGCATGGAATCAATCAAAACTTCTAAAATAGTAAAAGAATTCACCACATTACAATATGAGAAAAACATGGCCGTGGGATGCGCGATATTGCGAGTGCTCACCGCACCCAAAACTAAATATAGCAACTTCTCAACTAAGGTTTGTTCTCCGCGTAAAGGTACCCGGCTCACAGATAATATGCGAGCATCAAGGCCAGCATATTCAAAACTTTCTATATTTAGGTGGTTGATGATTTGCTTTATGATTTCTGTTTTGGGTAACAGGTCCCTTGTGTGCAGAGAGACGCTTAGACAATTCTGATCTGGCATCACAAAAAGATACATTGCATATTGAGTCAACCCAACAGACCAAGATGTGATCACGTAGGGTTACATTAGCTGACGATTCGCAAAACTAACAAAAAGGTATCTGACGCAAGGCCAACATTTGAGTACAACGTCGTCTCCCCCATACACACTCTAAAATCATTGAACGTTCAACGTGGGTACGAGACAAAAGCGCCCTAGTCTCCAAAGCTAGAAGCCCACTAGCTTGGATTTTGCATCCTATTGCCTTGGCGCCTTTCTCAGTTCTTCCACGATACCCATTCACGATCTAGTATGGGAGCTCGTGTCTCAAATTGCTCAGGAACTTGACGCGCAGGACTTATTCAACTTTTCTCTATCGTGTCGAACCCTGCAACGGCTCATTTGGGACGACCATATATATGCGCAATGGTTTTAGAAGTAAGCTGCAGCCTTAAGCCAACACGAGTATCCCAAGCACACATTTCGTTGATGTCTGATATACTTCCTTCACCAAGGGAGTCGAGGAATTCGGGTCGTTCCGGAGTCTGACACTGACAGTATTTACATGGAAGTCGACCGCCCCGTTTGCACCAGAGACCAAGGCGGCTCATAAAAGCAAAAATTATGCTAAAGCATTACGGCTAATTGTGAAGCGTCGAACCGCGATTTTGTCTGCATCTTCGTACCTGGCCGCGGTCGTTGCCGAAGCAGAATCCTTCCTTTATTCAAATGGAGTTCTTTGCTACCTCAGCAACGGGTTACTAAAAATACGTGATCTGCAAAACTCGGCACTTGAAGACACCATTAGCATTGGAAAGCTCCTGGAAGTAGAAGACCACCTTTCTGGGACCATCAAGGATGAACACTTTAAACTGCGCATCTTGAACTACGCGGATGGCTTCGTTTCTTGTTATCTCAACCCCGGAAATCGATCATTCCCCCGGCTTCTAGTCATCAGCCGTTCCCACGGCCGCTTGTTCAGTCATACACTTGCATCCTCGCGGAAAATCTTCGTACGAAATGACGATAAATACCTTTATTATGGTACTCATAGTGCCATCGCAAGGGACGGAAGTCAACGCTGGGTACTTCGGGGCTGTAATCTCCTGAATGGTACTTGGCAAAACGATTTGACACATCTTCCTGACAGAATTGGGTCCGATATTGGCGCCAACATCTGCTTCGAGATCATTCACGGCTACTTTTACGCCCTGGGGATTCAGAGACACTCTCTCCATAACTCCTATATTTGCGTCCGATTTCGCATCGATCAGTCTAAAACCACGGAGGATTGGCAGGAGTTTCATTCTGAGGGCCCTGCCAATATTCAACGGACTTTCATTGCTCAGGATGAGCGCACTGGGGTTATGAATATCGTCCAGGGACGTATTGAGTCGGGGGAAGGGCCCAGTGCCAACAAGATGACATATTACAGAAAAAGGCTTCAGTTTCCTGGCGATGGCGACAAATCAGCCTTGTCCTCTACAGGCCCACTGACAACTGCTGGATACGGAGAACCTAGCAATGTAACACACGCCTCAGACCACAACGCTGCCAACCTAGGTTTGTTAACTCCGAACGACTCAGTCTTCTGGTGCTACTCAGACCGTCCTTTGCGAAGCCAAAGAATAAGATTAAGGATCAATTTAGCCCATTTTACTGCGCCTGCCACGCCCAACGCTGGAAACCCAACTCGGGACCAGCGCGTCGAAAGGCACATGTCAAGAACAAACCTCTGGTCGCCTCCAGATTGGGATAATGACAAAAATGTCAAAGCTCTCAATGCCATTCTCAGCCTGCAACTTGAACAAAATTTCATTGGGATGTGGGATGAGAGATTAAAATGCTACACAGGAGGCTTGCTGAACACTGTTCTTGATCCTTCAATACGTTTACAAGGCACTCGAAGATGGGTTAACGTATACTGCTGAAGGTTTCCATCTGGGTGATACAAACCGATATCGGGACGACAATGGGGAAGCTGGAAGGGATGGAATGTTAACATGGGCAGATTTTCGCGGTGGGTGGACATAGATTGCGTGATTTGATTCCGTATCAGACTAGGACTCATTTACTATGTTGATGTTTGTCAATCCATGACCAGCTCGCGCGCAGGCTTTCTTGGAGGTCCTTGGCGAGGATCTCGGGGCAAGTTGTCCGGAATCCAGGATCCAGGATCCAGATCCTTCTGCAAACTCGGCCTACGAGGTGGTCTGGGTGACAGAGGTGATGGCTTTCCATCGGTGTGCTGAAAAAGCGGGGATAAACCCGACAGTTTGGTATCACAATAAAGTGTTTGCATAAGAGGTTGGAACTGGTAAGTTTTTCTCTGCAGTATAATTGGTCAAGCTTTCTTGGTGCTCCACACACCACAAGAAGAGGATTACATTGGTGCTAAATTTTGCAGGTCCAACAGGTACAAAAAGACATGTGATCTACATGCAGGCTGTTTTCGGACTACATACGTAAATTATATGAAAATCCTCTCTCATTGTCAAGAACAAGCAAATGTCGCACAATCTCTTCGAAATTAAATAAGTAGCCAAAGAGCTAGAGAAACACCCATCCCTACTCAACGCGATTCAGATAATATAATAGTTGTAAATAACGTTGTAAAGGTCCTAGTTACTGTGACTAAACCTCGCGCGACATCAGGGGCTGCAAGACGAGAAGCGGTGCTAACCTGAACAAAACCATTGCCATCAGCACTGCGGCTCACAGAACTGGCCAGGGTGGAGGGTGGGATGGATTGACCCTCGTTTAAAAGCACTGAGGAGGACAGTGTGCCATCTGATAACGTATCTGTGGTTGTGGTTACGGTTGTGCTTGTACTTGACGTTGTACTTCTATGTGACATCGTGTTTGTGTCTATATTTGTGGTCGAACCACCTTCCACAGAGAGAGAGACTAGCAATGCTGTGTTGCCATTCCGTGGCCAACTTTGACAAGAAATGGTTCCATCTAGCAATGGGGGAGCTCGGGGGCTACCACGTCCCTCCGAAACAATAGCGCGCACACAAGTATGTGCCGCCACCCCGCACGTCCTACACGGCTCCATTATTAGTGCAACGCAAGCTAGAAAGCAGGCAAGGGAGGAAAGGGTCTGACCAGGTCACATATGCATCACCATTCGGCACCCCAACGGGCACCTGGAAACTGGCGTTTTCCGACCCAAAGTGACAGGATCCTGAGCCGTAAAAATATGTGATTGGTGGAAAGGCAGGGTTTGCAAAGTAAATTGCCGCGCGGCAGTCTTTCCTGGCCGGGGTGTGGTTGCTGTAAACGTGGTTAGCATTGCTGAACTAGTGGCGAAGAACAAGGGAACTTGGTGCATGTACATGGTTTGTATTATAGATTTGCCAGCAACGAGCTGCAAAGGAGGGTCTGAGATACAGAAGTTAAAAGGGCCTCCGAACGCGCTGCTCAAAGAAACAAAAACAGTCAAAAGAATCGGAAGCAGCATTTTAAGTTCTGTGTGTACAACAAGTTCAGGAGTTTGTTTTTCTTGAACTTTTTTTCAGATGAAACGGCGGTATTTTGCCTTTTTGTAACGACGCTGGACCCCGGATCCCGGCTTGCGGTCTCCTGTACTCATTGAAGCCCTGCAACCAGGCGCCATGGACGACAGTTATGGCTTCATGCTAGACCCAAGCTGGCATGCAAACGCCTGCCTTGATTCCAACTTTCTCGACAACGTGGAAGGGATACAAGACTCAAGGAGCCATTCCGGCGCCCTTCCAGGGTCAAACGTGGACTTCAACTACGGAGCCTTTATCACCGAGCTTAACAACTGCGAGAAAGAGGATTTGAGAAGGTTTGTAGCGAGCCTAAGCCCCTATAAAAGGATAGGACTGACGAATAAATAAAAGTCTTGGAATTACTACAATATCCCGACTCGAGAAATCCGAAGATGCAGCAAAACAGAGAGATCAGCAACTGGCGGATAAGCTTGCAAAGATTGATGATACCAATACACAGATTCTTGCTATGCTTGAAAAACTGGAAGTCCAATCTGGGGAGAGCTTTAGTGTTCTAAAAGAAGTCAAGGAGATGATCAAAGCTGTGGGGAGCGGCTTGAGCCAGTTCAACACAATGGTGGTTAAGTATTTTAACGGAGAGCATGGAAAAAACAGGCAAAGCAAGTGATGCCGTGTGTTATTTATTGTCCCATAGGCGTAAAAACTAGGTGCAATTCCGTTACAGCTCCCACAAGTCTAGAAGAAAATAACTGACCTACATTCCGTTGCTTAATGATTTGTGATCGCAATTATTTTTCTTCGCGACATGATACCAATAAGGTTTAAGCATTCAGTGTGATTGCTCTTCCAGAGTCACGCGAGCTTTTAAGAGAGACGAGAGGCTGCCAATAGCGCCCACGGCTAACACATTGCTGGCGTACTGTGCCGCTGGGTACAAAGGCGACAGGCCAAAGCCTTTATTAGGGCTTGCTGATTGCTCATCAATGTTGGCGCTACAGCACCGCCGAATCTTAATGCTTATTCAGATCTTGCAGACCACGCCATAAAACCTCTTAATTCCCAGTGCTTACTCTGTGCAAACCAGTCCTTCCCATAACTGCTCCTAATTCTGGTTCTAGGATATCTCCTAGAAACTGGATCCTGGCTCAGCCGGTCGTCAGGACTCCAAAGACTGCCAACAGTTTAAAGGGTTAGATATGCTAACTCAGCTGCTTTTTTCTTGAAACCTTCAGTTTGGAACTAAACACATTGGTTGCTTGGCTTTTGGCTTTTTCTGCGTGCACAATGTCATCACACAATCCTGATGAGGACCTCTTACCTGCTTGGATTTCCCCACTCAACTTGGTTACAGACCGGAGTCCTGGCGGAGCGAATTAGGCTATTGACGGAAGAGTAGAGGGGCTTCGGGGTAGCATTTTACCGACCGCTTGCGCCGCGGAAACTACCTGGATCAATGCTTGTAACTGCTACAGCCTAGGTCAATAAAAAACGTTCCTCTACAAGTCGAGCTAAGTAGTTTGCTGACCCGCCCACACTGTTGTAGTGGATCTGCAGCCAAACAGCAAGGGGCACTTGCAGCTACTTCGAAATACTTTTGCAGATGGTGATTAGAGCCAACAGTAAATTTTTGCTACTATCGTGCAGCCATATCTAGATCTTGTCAAGTAGACTTACTTACCTAGGCCGTCTCGAAATTCTAAAGATTGAATGTCTGTACTGAGAGCGGAAAATAGATTTGGTCCAAATTATATTGGGTGCATTCATTCAAACTCACGCTAGCTAGTGGGCCAACCACTCTAAATCCGTATCGAACGCTTGAACAATCGCAGCTGTACTTTTTCGTGAGGCCAATGATGTGGCGGTACCAATAGTGGAGCTGAAAAGGTAAAAATTTCTGCAGTGAAGAAAGAAACCTCGTCATCCCTGAGACATGCTGGCGAGCTGGGGAGGTTGAGGATCATTGAGAACGAGAATGAATTCATTGCGTTCGATTCGCTACTGCGGTTGAAGTTAGACAGGAAATGCAACGGCTCCATAAGGAAACTAGGCAATCGGTCATGGGCTGATTTGAAGTCCCAGGTAGCTGCAGGTAATCCTAAAACCTGGTTTCTGAAAATAGGTACCGTATAAAGTGCCGGAACCGGGTTAGGGGCTTCGGGAAACGCGATCCAATATAAACATATAGGTTTAATCTTCATTGCCAATATCTAAATCCTCAAGTTAAACCCGACTTAATGATGTTTCTTTTTCTACCGCCGGAACTTCTGAGTGCAATTTTGGTGTTTCTGCCTGTTCGAGACATAAAAAATTGTCGGTTCGTCCACAGTCAGCTCGCTTACGTAGGGTTTCCACATATGACCCAAAAAGTCTTTATCAGCAACTTCTGCCCCAAATCGATTCGAAGCATTGCGCATTCCCCATATGGTTCGCTAAGTCAAACAAAAGAGCTTGTTTTATACAATGGAGTAT
Organism: Pyricularia grisea; assembly: GCF_004355905.1. Taxonomy (NCBI): domain Eukaryota; kingdom Fungi; phylum Ascomycota; class Sordariomycetes; order Magnaporthales; family Pyriculariaceae; genus Pyricularia; species Pyricularia grisea. Next base: position 3,630,523 of record NW_022156716.1, read on the forward strand.
GGAAGGGTCGCTGTTTGAACCCAGAATTATATTTGCGGAACCTTCTTTTTTATTTACCGTCATTGCAATCCATCGAACTGTCGCACGAATATATCAAGAGGTATCCGCAAACACATGCGAAAGCCCTTTTTCCGTTATATACCGTTGGAAACAGCTTTACAACAGTTCTCCGCGCAATAGAAGACTCGTCCAAAGCCAAGAAGCTCATAATTACTGGCGTCCTGGATACTCGTCACATCCAAATCGAAAAAGATCTCACATGCATTACACACCTTTCCATCAATGCCCTTCAACTATCAGACAAATTCGCCCTGAAATTTCTGACACATTTTCCAAATCTCGAGCGTCTCTCTATCCAGTCATCTCACCACTGGATTAAAAGCATACGGATGTCACACTTGCGTTGGGGTGCGCTGAAGTGGCTGAAGCTAAATAGCTTTTGCATTTCAGAAGATGACCTTTTGGATTTCATCATGCATCATCAGTTACTAGAGCAGTTGAAATTAGAGGATATGTGCGTCGACGCTGGATCATGGACGTCTTTTTGTCTCCGTCTGCAGGCCATAAGCAGAGATATTACAGTTTTGTTTGAGGGACTTTTTTCCAGCCGGCCTCTTCAGCGACTGGGACCGATAATCTCAGGACAAAAGCTGCAAGACCTCGCATCAGAAACTCCATTTTCACTGGAAGTGTGTGGCTGAAATGCGCCTCGGTACAATAGAAAGAGCAACTGGGAAGCCGTTTGGGTACTTTGGAGAACGCGCTGGCCTGTGGGACGCCTAGGTATCTCCCACCCGAATCTTTCCACATACAATCGCGTGAACGACCTGGGATATTTGGGCGTTTGGAGTCGTTGCTATACCAGTTTGGCAGAAGTGGCACCCGAAATGCGCAAGGATTAGGTAGCCAGAAACTAAGATGAAGTTGGCTCACAAACCCTGGTCTTCCACGTCCTTGCTAACACTTAAAAGGTCGATAACGTGGTTGATAGGATCCTCATAACTGCCTACGAGACTATGACTGTTCCCACCGTGGTGCGAAAGATATCGCGGCCCTCTTCAAGCTTGGAAATACGGTCCAATAGAAACCTTCGCTGATTTTGTACTGTAGCGCCCTCGAGAGCGACAGATATGACCTCGGCGTCACTCATTCCCGCAACGACTGGGGGAGAGAAAACATGGTCGAGGCCGCGAAGAATTTGGCGTTCGATCACCTGTGTGGTAACATTTGCAACAAAAACTTTCTGTTGGACCTGGTTGTAAAGAAGATAAATTAGAATAACTTCTGTGACTTGTTCGATGAGATGGAGTGTTTACCTTGTAAATTGCCAACAAACATTCTATTGCCTCTTCACAGCTGAAATCTTCCATATCGGCATTGGCTTTGGTGCAAATTGTGGATACCATCCCAACTACCGTGGCTACATCAAACTTTTCATAGTGTAATCCTCGACTGCAATTCATACTTGCATGGTGCTCGAAATAACCAGGTTTGCCGGCTTTGAGGTGGGATTTGAGCTTCTCTTGGCGGCTTTTGTGGAGATTATCAGTATAGTAGTGATTGTAATTGATAGGAAACCCCTTGAGGTCTTCGAGGAGCTTTCTCAGCTCGTCGTGCGCTGCTGCTCTGCGCTGCTGAAGGCGGTTCTTGATAATGGACCTTTTTCTCTGCTATTAGCAACAAGACAATCAGAAACACTCGGTAGCGCAGAACTAACCAGATGCGAGGCGTAACATCCTTCGCGCCTTTCGTCTCGAGAAGATGTGTGAGAAAACTCTCACAAATATCACAGATCAGATCGACGTGAGCATTGGCCAGCTCAGCCCACGGCTGTGATTGTTCCCAAAAAAGCTCTGCGACGACGTGAGGGTTGAAGCTGCCAAATAGCTCCGTTCCCCGTGAGCGTAGAACTACTCCCTTAACCCAGCTGTAAGCTTCGGCTTTTGACATTCTCTTTGGGCCCTTGTTGGATTTGCCAAAACCCTCTTCGGTTATGTCGATGGGATCCAGTTCCCCAGGATCGACTCTAGAAATACGGTATTTGTGCCCCTCAGTCCGGATATCTTCTGAAAACTTATTGTTCCAGTGTTGGACGGCTGCGCGAAGCCGAGAAATGGTGCTCTTCTTGGTGAAAGTGAAGTCCCCGCCATCTTTGACCTTGAAGTACTCGTGTTCGTAGTGACCGTTGGAAGCAGCCTTACAGATCTCATGACAATCCATGCTCAATTGCGCTAGGTATTGTCGACACTCCGCAGCCGTGGATCTGGAGTTTCCGAGAGGCTCCATATCACGCTTGGATGATTCTAAAGCCACTTCCAAATCACTCATTAGCCGTGGTAGCTCGTTCTTCACGTGATTGAAGAGGAGATGGCTAAGCCGAACACGCAGGGTGTCGATGCCAAGCATTTCTTTGGGCAGACTCCTGAAATTCGAGGTACAGAAAAAGTTCATTTCCGAAGTATTCCGCTCCTCAAACGAGAAGTCTTGCTCGCTAAACATTCGGTTTTTGACGACATGCCAGCCAAGCTCAAAGAAGACATCTTGATTACGTGCAAGCTCAATGAACTTAGCTTCAGAGCCAGAACCCGCCTCTAACTTGTCGGGCTTTGTAATAACACCCAGTGTTCGCTCTCCTTTCGGGTCAAACTTGCGGACTTGCTGAAGAATTCCCTGATTGGCTGCGTCGTTGGTAGCTGAAATAACCGCAAGGCAAATGGTTCGATGCTGGGAAATATAGCGGTCCGTAATTTCCTTGACTGTCGCCACGTCGTTCTCAGAAACACCCTTTGTGGAAGCCTGAATAAGGCCCGGAATGTCGACCAGGGTAAGTTGTGGACGATTCGGGCCATCGATCTCAATACTAAGCGTGTCCGAGGCAAAAGCGCTGACAGATGGTGTATTGTTGGACAAACTGATGCCCATAATCTTCATTGCAGCATCCATAATTCTTGGCAAATCGCTGAGGCTAGTGATAGATTCGGAAAATGCCTTGATAGAAACCTGTTCTTGCTTGCTACGCGTGCAGGAAGGTACAATCTTGACGGTGATTTTTTCTTGGGCCTCACGGCGGAGGCTTATCTCGGTAGCAAATCTTGTGCAAAGATTGTCACTTCTAGGGAAGGGAATCTCGGTCAAAGCTTCTAGAACGGAGCTCTTTCCAGCGGACTGATCTCCACACACGACAATCTGTGGGAGAGAGAGGATACCGCCCAAACCACATTTTCGCACCTGACTAACTGTATCGAGCAGGAGGCGTTGCTGGTTGCCCTGAAGACCTTCCAGAGTTGACCCTAGATTGATCAGCTGGGAAGGGCAGGCCTCCCGAGCGTCACCCATTTCGGAGCTGGTGGGACAGAGAACGAGTTTCAGGATTGATATTAAGGATAAATAGTGTTGGCGACCAGCACGGGAGCTATTTTCATAATCGTTCGTGCATGATGTGTGCTTATATACCTGTTAGAACATAGCGTTGGGGCAGTTTGCTTCTCATGTGAAAATTTGTATTTCGAACCTCAACTGACAAAGTTAAATGTCATGCCTAGTCTCATAGGAGGCAGATTATACTCTAGCCATCCGGTCAGCATTGTCGGACTGCTTTAGACTTGTAAAGTTTTCGGGATGTCATGACATAGATATTGCACAAACGCTGTGGACTGTTGCTGAAATTCTATTTTTCGGCGCAATCGGCGCCGGCGGATTGCGTTCGCGATGTCTCCCACATACCTCTGGTTGGAAATATTGTAAGGTATTCTTGCTATGCATCAAAAGCGATTCACTTTGGATCGAAAGTTATATCTCTAGCCAAGCTTGTCTTTCTGCTGATCTAAATGAACTGGGCTGGGCTTGGATGCAAAATTATGCTTTCTAAATAGCAGCACCCCAACTGTTGGGTCTGTGAAGATTTGGTTGAGGATGGCGAAATTGCTGGGAGTTGATCACAGATCTATTGAGCAGACCCGAAAGTTTCTACCATCAATTTTTACCCTTGAGCAGCACAAGATACGGGATGGCTCCTAGTCCCTTGTTATGGCTTCAAAGTCTCCTATTTCAGTTTTGCGTGGGCCCTCCTCGTCTCGCGCACCCGGTGCCGATATACGAGACAAGGCCTAAAAGAAGAAACATGTCGCCAAAATACGCCGATTGTTGTAATGGTTCAATTTCGATGTAAACTCTAATGCTTTCAGGTTACTCCACTTCGCCCTCAAGCCTATCGAAATAAAACACCACGCCCTATATGGCGCTCAAGGTAACATATACCGGATTCAATGGAAGCTGCGATCCATCGTATAGCTTTGTCCCCGTTGGAAGGCAAGCAGCGGCAAATTATCTCTACCGGGTCCGACATGATGCCAAGAAAAGAACCAGAACCTCAGCCTTCCAGATCCGAAAAATTAGCGGTTTACCGCAACGAGGCTTGTCAGGCTGTCTTTTCAAGCCCAGAAAACGCAGAAATCCGAACGAAGAAGGCCGTAAAATCTCTTATCAACGAGAATCATCTTTCGGTGGCTGGCCTTTCCACCAAGCGCTTGAACGCCGTACTGCGATCGCTCCAGGAAGACAGAGTATTTGAATCTTCCATCTTCGCCCAGGCTGCGTTCCCAGAGCTTCGTCCGTCAGAGCTAGTAGAACCAGCGCCCGTCACTGCACCTGCCTCAGTTCCTACACAAGCCCAAGCAACAATGGGCGTGCGACCAAAAAGAGAGCTTTTAGAATCTCTTGAGAGGTAATGCAGGTCATAATTTGCATCCTTGGTATACTTTCGCTAACAATGCAATAGGATATATCTCACAGGAGACTACTCAGATATTACTATAGCCTCTGCCACCAGGAATTACCCGGTCCACCGTGCCATCGTCTGTCCACGGTCCAAGTTTTTAGCCGCAAAATGCCGTCATATTAAGGCAAGGAGTATCCTTCTCCACAAATAGCGTTTTTAGCTAAAAATACGTATAGGAGGGTTTTGAGGGCGTAATAACGCTGCACGACAACGAACCCCTTGTGGTTGACATGATGATACAGTATCTCTACCTCCTCGACTATAAACCGGCCCATGACCCTGGCATGCAACTCGCGGAGAGTAAGCAGAACGCAAGCGCCATTGATCTTCTTCTACACGCCAAAGTGTACGCTATTGCGGACAACTATGCCATCGACGGTCTCAAAGCCCTAGCCGTTGTCAAATTTAAATCATCTGCAGGAGAGGCCTGGAACACAAAAGATTTTCTTGATGCGGCTATCGAAGCATACAGTTCCACTATTGATACTGATCGGGATATGCGAAATGCTGTTATTCAGGTTTTTGCCAGTCGCAAAGAGCTGTTGGAACTGGATGAAGTCAAAAAGCTCGTCAGAAAACTGGACCAACTTGCTTATGACTTGCTTCTGTATTTCCACAACGAAGGAAGAATCTTATAAATGGGCTGTTTATCTTATTTTATGGCTGCGGCACGCTTTCGGCATGCGGTGAGTGTTCAACTGGGGTCACGTTTTTGAGCGTTGGAAATGGTGGTTAACTGACAAGAAAGAAGCATGTATCTGTTCTGCGATGTACACGTAATGTACACATTCGCATGCTTGAACCGTGAACCAAGAACCAACACGATCACATTTTTTGTACCTATTGGAGTCGCAATTTTTAGCGCCGTGTAATCCTACCGTTGCATGCTTTTCGCTGTATATGAGGTACAACTGAGGTTGGATCAATTGTATCGGAGAGGAAAATCTACAGGTGGGCTGGCACCAGCCTTGGGCTCGGTTTTTCTTGTGATACCGAACTGTTGGGTTTATCTCCACTTCGGCACACCGGCGGTGATTTCCCCGCTCTTGAGACAATGTTACTTTGATTGGGCTAGGATGAACCCTGATTCATGCTGCTAAAGCTGTCACCTTTGTTGCCCAGGCCTTTGGAGCACACCGAATCACCAGAGTGATCTTTGATCCCGGATCCTGGATTTTGAGTCCCGGACAACTTGCTCCGACATTCTCGCCAACAACCTATGTCCACCCATGACAAAGTCTGCCCTTGCGAAAACCCCATTTTCAATGGAAGTGTGCGGCTGCCCAAGGCACGTTTCTGAGATTGATTTTGGGAGCGATGGAGAAGGCTGTTATAGCCTGTGGAACGCCTCTGCATCTCCCAATTGAGGTTCTCGACCACTGGCGTGGGTCATCGAGAATATTTGGCCCCAGGAGTTGTGTTGCCATACCTGCTGGACAGGCTCCGAAATGAGCAAGGCAAAGGTTAATCGCTTCGCATATAGATTTTTCTGGATGACCAGGTGCGATGGGCGCGGATTACAATATCGGTTTTGGTAACTCCATCAATAATAGTGACAATTGAAAGGGTTTCTCCGAATGCTGATACAAGAACTTGCCTTACCGAGAACAAATTGTAGAAAGTCAGGCAATCATTCCAGGCCTCAAAAAACCGCGAGTGGTGTCCAGTAAGTTGGACTGAGCCAGTACACCCGAGTCCCTGGTTCTGGGATCAATCAGAGCCCGCAGGCTACCAATGTTTCGACAAGTACAAAGATGACTTGGCCCCAATCTATCCATTCATTGCTCAGCAAACTAAACCACTATCAGAGATGGCATCTTATACTGGAAGCAGCGCAAATAGTGAAAGGGCTAGTAGGGGCCTGACGCACTATACCGGCCAGTTCGATCCGTACGAATCCCCATTGCACCATATCTTGCCTAGATTCACTGAAAGCCACCACCGTCAACGGTGTACTGTCATCTACGTTGACAAGAACGTTCAGATTAGTATTCGCTCCCCGTCACAGCGAAGGCGAGTACATGAATGGGAGCGTTTGAGATTCGAAGCGCGCAGGTGGGGCGAGAAACACAAACACCGCGAGCCAACGCTATTGAGTGGTCCGCAAGAACGGGCACCCTGTCAGTGTTCTTTAATCTGGATCAAGCAGCAGCGTGATTTTGGATCGGATCACTAACACCTGCGCACAGCATACATCCGACCAATAACCCCGAAAACAGTGGTTTTGCCGCGAACCACTAGAACCAAACAGCTGCGGTGGGCAGACTCTCGAGAGGAGCAAAACAATCGCATCGCAGGTAGGCCCCGGAAACATTATGGGGTTTCCCAGATAACGCCCATCGTGTCCTCAGGGAGATGCGAAGCAGTTGCACTAAGATCGTGTCTGAAACGGAACCAGACTAATCACAGGGATAGGGAAGGCTATTGCGATGAGTTGTCAGGCTTTGTTTCCAAGCTCTCGATTGATGGCAGGTAATGGGTCGTTTGTGTAAATTTATCCCGTAGCAATTGCGCGCTCAAATGTATGGGCTGTATATCATGATTCTCGTCGCAGGCCGTGCCCAGATCGAGGCGCAAGTTTGTTTTGTTCGATGAGCGATAACTGTACTTCACTGGAAATAGCACTGCATAGAGAAAGGTCGCTGCTGTGGCGCCTAAGTCCATGAAACTTTAATGCACTTGCTGCTTCTGACCAGCGACTACCAGCACGACGGACAAAACTAATGATGAATTAATTTGGACAAACATCACCCAGAGATTCCGCTATTTGTTTCCTCATGTTTTCGAGAACGGGTAATACAGTAACACATCTGGCTAAAACCCTCCGAAAATTCTCTGCAATATCTACTTGGTCCTGAAGCTTCTTCTCTAACAAACTTTGCGTGCTCCGTAAATTTCGATTTTCTTCTTCCAAATCCCTTCGGTGGTCACGTTCTGCAGCAAGTTCTCCCGCTACCATTCGCAGTTGGTCAGAAAGGTGTGCATTTTCATCTTAAAATTTGGCGATGAGAAAGCTCGGCTTCTGCAAACGATGTTATTATCGTCTCCCTTTAAATTCCCACGGAACTGCTTACCTGAACATCTAGATTTGGATTTTCTAACGCTTTAGTCGCTTCAAACGATTTCCCGACCTCCTCACGAAGTAGCCGCAATGCGTTGACGGAATGGTCACTCAAACTCTTTAAAAATATCTTGGAACATATTTCCTCGTTGCCTGGAATGACTCGCCATGTGTAAAAATCGGATCCTCGTGGCAAAAGGCGGACCTCAGCAGGTTTGACTTGATGTCCGAGACTCTCATCTGAAAATTGTTAGCCTCGCACATGTTGATAGGTTAAATTAGACTCACATATATGATCAGCCAATTTTTTGCGACAGTCGTCTCTAATTAGCCGGCGTTCAGTATTACTTGGACGTACTGGAGGCATATTTTTTGTCGTAAAATGCGGTGTCTCTGACTGACATCGATACATACCAGTTGACTGTCTACTGGTACCGGCTGGATTCGGGAACAAACAAAATTCGGGACAACCCAGTGTATGTAACTAGTATCACAACAATGAGTTTGCCCGTCCTGGCAGCCCTGCCAGCGCAACTAGCTCCCAACTACCAGTACCGTGGCTCCCCTGGCTCCCCTGGCTACCAGTACCTACTCCGTGTGACAGTACTAGTATGGAACAAAAGGCCGCCTCACTGGCTAGCAGTACTGCCTTGGTACTAGTTTCGCAGGATGATGCGCTGACTAGTACCGTTATGCTACTGGTAGCCAGGGTCTGAAGAGCTACCAGTCTCAGGTGGGGCAATTCTCACCCTGGTACCAGTATCCTGGATCTTTGCATTAGGATACATACCAGTACCCAGCGGGGTCATACTACCAGTATCCTGGATTTTGGTGCACTGTTTGGGACCGGGGTGCATTAACGCATCTGGTACTGATACCTTCAGGCGCACGGCCCAAGAACTTGTTTGATACTGGTACCAGAAAATTGTTATTTATAAACTATTGACGCTTTCTACGAGTTATGGGAACGCAGTTGCAATTGTTCAAACTCGGGCTCCTTCAAGTTCGCATCGTCAAGTTCAATCTCCTTTAGATCGCAGCCGAGTCCCAAACCCAACCCGAAAACAGGTACTTGATCAGAGGCCAAAAAGTCCAACATATAAACTCCCATCCGAGCTTCCGATGCATTTTTGTTCTTCCTATTCAAGACATCAAGCTTTGTCCGTTTCATACTAACGAATCTCTGCACGCACTTACTATCAAATTTTACACTCAAAGAGCATAGCCATGCAACAGAAAAAAAAAGACCCTTGGGGCCAGATTTTTAAAAATGAAGACTGGCTCAACGCCGTAATGAACATAACGTACGACGAACCGATTTCGCCGCCTGTCCCTGTTCTGATAGGCCACGACATTTTTAAACTTTACGAAGGGAGTAGTGATCAAGTATACCTTATGCTTACCACAAACGATTGGGGTGGCGATGTCCAATATGCCAAGGAGCAAATCTTTGACTCATTGAGACCGCATTCGTACGACAACGAGTCGCACGAAGTTCATATCAAAGGCACCAATATAACAATCGCGTTGGAAAAACATATCGAAGAGCTAGAATTGGAAGAACCCCGGAAGTTGTTTCATATCGCGGGTAGTTACCCGGAAACCGCTGCTTTGTACTACAACGAAGAGTTGCCGATCAAAATTGGCACCGATGGAATAGGCGGAACCCGGGATAACGATCACTTATCAATTCAGGATTTGTCGACGATTATGTCTAAATTTAGGGACGGGAAGCCAGTTATGAGAATGATTTTGAAACGAAAGGCAACCACAAGAAATGAAAGGAAGTGAGCGTGTATTTTGGGTATTGTTGTATTAATTAGATCTTGGTTTTTCTTTCCTTTGATTTCGAGGCAGTAATAACTTGATATAAGGCATTGATCCCCATCTCCAAGACCTGTGCCACTCTTCATCTTGCCCTTATCGCCCGAGGTTTCAGCCGACTTCTCCTGCGGCATGCAAAAGCCGTGAGTGCAGTGGAAAAGATTGGCCCATCAATGGTAAATTCCGGAACCATGACGGCATCACCATCATCCTTTGCCAGTCGCAGCTGTAACCCCTGGTAAACAAGCTGAAGACCGATCTTGAACAAGCCCGGAACTTTAATTTGAGTATTTCTCAGAAAGAGGTAAGAGTCCTGAAAATAACATGGTGAACACTTTTCTAACTCGACATAGTTTGACTATGCCGGCTATACTTGTTTACCTCAATGCGTAACAGCGGTACGGTCATATTTCGGCAAACATACCCCACAACAAGGCGGCCAGTACTCCGTTCGATTATTTTACCTCGAAGCTCGCAAAACAGACTTCAAAGACGGACTCCACCAGCAGCCATCACACCAGCTGAACCATCTTCCCATCCCAACGTATGCGGGGTGGAGTACCGACAAGTTTCTTGCCAGGGCGGCCTTTTACTACCAGCAAACTCAGAAGGTTGGCTGTTTGGATGACGCCTAATTTCCTTTATCGGTTTGTGATGTTGCGGCCGATGGCCCCCTATTTCAGCAAGTTAAATAACTACGAGGGTCTATTCCGCAACAATGTTACATGTCTTGCCGCCACTACGGTGTTTATCGCTTTAGCACTTACGGCAAAGCAGGTTAGTCTCGCGACCGAACAGCTTCAAGAAAACGAAACCTTCATGCATACGGATTTGCTGTTTTTGTGATTCTCTGACCGATTTGTGTATTCGGGTTGGCAGTTTTGGTCGCTGTGGTTTATCTTATTTTAGACTCATGCTGGCTATGGAGATCAAGACGGAGGTGGCGCGATCAGTTGAGACAGGGAGGTTATTTGGAGCAATGCGAAGAATATAGCGGTTGACAGTCTATGTCGATCGGCCAGTATTATGCTTGCGAGACAAGATTTCCCGCAAAACCCACCTTCTGTAACTTTGCTCCCATTTGGTTGCAATCTTACTGTTTTCTTCATGCCAAGCTTGGTTGCCTGATAGGCAGTCTTAAGTCTTTGATCGAAAGATGCCAAGCTGGACGGCTGGTTAATATGCTACAGAGTACAGCTTGGAGGGGAGACGCTCAGAAAACTGAGTTAACCCCTATCAAAGAGGGCTGAGCGAATCACTGCAGTCCGTTAAATACTACGCCAGCCGGTCTTTCTTCGGTTCTGTTGGTTGGTGACTGAAGAGTTGATTGCAACATGACAAACAGGAATTCTTGCATGCTCAAACGCACGCCAAGGAAACAAACGCATGAAAACCCTGCACTCCGCAGATTAACAGGGGTGGAAAGCGTCTAAAATAAGGCACCAGGCACCTCACCCGTGGGGTCCCCTCGTCTCGACAAGCAAAAACATCTCCTTCACTTCTTAGGAACCCATGACTCTCTTTTTCGCCCTAGGACAGACTAGACGAGTACATAATCACTTCTCAAATTTTTGAATCCAACCTGTCCATGACTGAATAGGATCTCAATAACTGGGTGGCTGGGTATATGGTGGTGCAAGTGGTGAAAAGTTGGTAAATAATATAAATGATAGGAGGCCTTGAACGGAAACGAATCGAACGGATATAGCGTACACGCTTGTGTACATTCATGGATGATACATGTTCTGGCTGGGAATGATAAAGAAAAACGGATGGTGGCAATGGAATGCACAAGCTTGCATTTGCCCGGACGTGAAATCCCGCAATACTGGCTGGTTCAACGCCGACTTTTGCTGCATGCTGATCGGTGTCGGCAGCTATTGGAGGAACAAAATGGCGAAGAAAATAGTGCCTGGATACCAGAAGGTCTTGGCCTCCTTTACGCAAGTCAGGGAAAGCATAAAGAGATAGAATTTATGTATCAGCTGGTATTACAATGCTTCGAAAAGGCATGCGGCTCGGATCACACTTCAACGCTTGATACAATCGGCAATCTCGGAAACCTTTACGCAGAGCAGGGAAAGCATGAAGAGGCGGAGGCCATGTACCAACAGGCTTTACGAGGTTATGAGAAGGCATGGGGCCCGGATCACATGTCAACGCTCAACACAATTGGCAGTTTTGGAAACCTTTACGCAGAGCAAGGAAAGTATAGAGAGTCGGAGACCATGTACCAGAGGGCATTACAGGGCTATAAAAAGGCATGGGGTCCTAACCACCCGTTAACGCTTGATACAGCTAACAGTATCTGCCTTCTTTATCTAGACCAGGGGAAAGATAAAGAGGCGGAAGAAATGTACCAACAGGCGTTACAATGCTATGAACAGGACTAGGGCTTGCTTGTATATAAGGGTTGTATGGCGCAAAAAGCGCATGCAGCCCGTTAGTCTTACTACCAGAAAATGTGTCTTACTTACAACTATTTTGCACTTTTTGTTTTTCTGGCTTGATCTGTGTAAACACGATCAGGCGGTTTGACTTCGTTAGCTTTGGTGATGACCACTATCTCGTCCTCGGCCACGTCGCCACGGTCATCGAAGTTGTGATACAAGTCAGGATTTTTCCTGGGGCGGATAGAGCATGACCGTTATTCATGGACTGTTCTGTAAATCGTAATAGGGTAATAATCCAAAAATTGTCCTAATGGCAAGGCCTAACATCCAGGACTAGAGAAACCTCCTGTAATTTATATTCGGTAATTGATAGCAAAATCTTTCTGCATTGACAAATCTCGGAAAAAACTCAGGCACAAGCAAAATAAAAAGTAATAAAAAATACAAATATTTCCCGACGCTTTACTTTATATTCTTAAAGGTAACCAATACCCTCTTTCTACAGCGGAGTTATTTAAACATTTCCAAAGCCTAATATCCAATCCCCGCCAACCAATTTACCAGTGGAAAAGCAAATGGAAATTCGCTTTTATATGGCTTTTTTCCACTGGTTTAAACCACGGCATCATTCACAGCTTGGCTAATGGGCAACGTACCATACCACCAATTGTCGACCTTGTGTTAATAATATTCAATTTGTTCAGCAGCCATGTTGCCAGATCCTCGCCGGCTTAAAACGCACTGCATCTCCCAATAACTTATATGGCGGTTTACTAGAATACGGTCTGGGTGAAGATCACCGCATTGAGGGGCATATCCGGATTCGGTTTTATTTACCCAAAATTCGCTGGCTGGAGTTTTGGTGTGGAGTGTTTTTGGCCTAAGCCCGTTTTGACCACAGTCGATTTTGTCGCCAAATGTATATCCGAGACCGGGGTATCCGACTTTCTCTTCTTCCGAGGAGATGGGCGTTTGCGCATAAACTATATTAATTGTTTGCTGGAGCTTATGGCTTTAACTCTGGCTGGTTGGGCTTAGGCGGTGTTCACCCCATGGCGAGGGAAGATCTTCGTTTTCATACATTTGGGCAGTCGGTTTTTCAGGCCCACCCCAAACAGCAACAAAAAATCCCACCAATAAAGGATAAAGTGGATTATAAAGGTTAATACCTCCACTAACCTGAAAATTGGTTTGGCTTACCTGCTCGGCAAGGTTACCAACATCGAAATGGTCGTCGTCGTGGTATACGGCAAATGTTGCACAATCCATGGTTCGAAACGTAGCTGTGGGCTCGAAAGGTCGATACATTTGTTAAAAATAACAAAAAAGGCAAAATTGTTTTTAAAATAACGTTAAAAATTAAAAAAATTAATCTAAAATATATTACAGCAGAATTATGGGAGCAAACTTCCGCCGGCAAACGTGTTTCCCTCTTTCGGCGTTTGCCAAGCTATTTCTAACGCCGAGCGGACATGTTTAAAGGAGACCTTTAACGCGTAATAATATACCAGGTTGGCGTTCGTGTCCAAATGGAGCCAATTGCCGCTGGTCGCGGTTTTACATCACATTCCTAAGCTGTGTTTGGCGTTCGCGACGACGCTCCCGCCACCCTTGCCATTGCCTCCACACAAAGACGAGAATAACTCACTGTAGGACGCGACTGATCGGCGTGTTAATTTGTATGTTTTAGAATTCCCCAAAATTCTACTGTCTTCCAATCAATTTCATATTTTGACCTGTAACTTGGAATATCGCGCATCCTAGCAAACTTTACAGACGAATACGGCGAACTGTGTCCAATTATTTTTGAAAAATGAACGAAAAAAGAACCTGTATAACGTGACTGCTACGTTGGCAGACCTTGGCTTTAACCAAATCTCTGACTAGATTAAACAAAAGGTTTATTTTTATTGTAATATGGTTTAAGATTTAGTGGTAGGGCGTATAAAATATTTTTCATGCCTTTATTAATGATAAAAATGCAGCTCCGCAAAAAAAAGACGCGTATAATCCATATCGCTTAACCCTCGAGTTTAGGTCCCCTCCCTCTCCCCTAACTATAAAATAAACAGTATCCTGCTTTTTTCGTTTTTACCATCGGGTTACTCGTGCTAATATCGAAACTTTAAACGTCGAATTTCGAAACCGATAAACCTCAACATGTCCACGACAGACGATATTTCTGCCGGTAATGTTTCGACTACTACTGGGAGCCTTTTTATGAGCAAATTGGGGATAAAGGATATTATCATGCCTCTGATTAGTAGAGTACACGGCGTGTAGTCAGCAAAGGAGAAAATGGCTAATGTCGAGCTGGCGGTTCGCCTGCTCAAGTAAAACCCTCACTCTGGCATGAAAAAGAATGTGCTGAGAAAGGAAGCCCAGCCTTTTGTCCCATTGAACCTGTTGCATCTCCTCAAAGTGTTTTGAGTAAAAGTCTCGCACTGGCGTGAGCGATGCTATGCGCAGCAGCAGATTTCCGTCAGCCTCGGTTAGATTGAAAATAGAGCGTGTTGTTGCTGAGCCCAAAATCATGAGCGCCTGTTCGGTGCCTGTGTATCCAGTCAGCTTGTCCGGGAGACAAGAGGATGTCAGAGCATGTAGGTAGGCGATATAAATCTTGCTTCTAAAGTTTCCGTTGTCCACAAGACGGCCTAGCTGCTCATCGATGTTGTAACAATAGACTCGTGCCGAACAGCCTTTAGCGACAAAAACTTCAACATGAGTAGCACTGATGATGTAACAAACCAGAGCTTAAAGGTTTCATCTGCCAACGGAAAGTCCACTAACCAGGAACTGGATGTCACAAGGAAAGCTCCGAGGCATGTTAAGAGAACCGTAGCCAGCAAATTTCATGTACTGCCTAGCTTTGCTACACTCATGCCTGTTTTCACTTGGACTGATGGGGGCAGGAGCTCCATTTTCCGTTGTGGAAACTATACAATTCTGGCGTCAACATCCAATTTTTCCACAGCCTGCACAACACGGCCATAAAGCGCGCCGCGGTAGGCTGGTACATGGCCAATGATGTCTTCGGGTACAGTATCCAATGGCTCGTCCGGGGCGTGCAGGTTGCTTGGTTTGCGGCGGTGGCAGCCTCCTGGGCAGTGACAACAGTATCCACGGTTAGGCACGTCAAGCCCTCACATACTACATTTGAGTTTGTTGCCAACGTACAGAAAGGTAGTTTAAGGTGACGTGTGACATGCAGGGTGCTTACGCGAACTATGGATGGGTGTATGGGTTCAATTCTCTATCCTTGAACCACGGGAACGGTACATGAATGCCGACAGGCTGGAGTTATAAATCTCTAGACTGACCTTAGCGACACGTCCAGGCGCGTTATTCCAATAATCGCGCTACCGCTCTTCGACCCCGGCCGGGGGACAGCCAGAGCACTCGTATAGCTCTTCTACAGGGGTGCTGAAAGAGGGAGGGGTGGGGGTGAAAAAATACACTGATTGGAAGAACCGCCAGGTCGCCTCCCTAAGTTGCTTCCATGGCTTATATTGACAAGCTTACGCCGTTACATCACTCCATTCGAAGATCGAAGAGGGAACGGTCGCGAAGAAAGACGTTATCCTGAGGAAGACGCGTTGAACAAGAGAATAACTACTGGGATCAATCATGCGTCGACGACTGTATCCTAGACTCAGCAGCCAACCAGCACTGGTTGTGTTTTTGTGCCAAACCAAAGCCCCCTTCACTCTGCCTCCTGCCTTATATCATAATATGTGACCGGCCCCTTGGCGTCAAGAAATCTCAACCCTATGGGGTTGATAAAGCCAACTTACCCTTCCCTTTATTACATATAAGCCAGCGGCAGCTGTCCAGGAGGAGCCACAGCAATGTCTCTCCACATATCCTACATCGATTTACCAGTACCAAGTCATACCCAACACAAACTTGAGGTACATGGTAATGATGTCATCTCATCAACCATCGACGGCAAAGACACCCTCAGGCGGGCAAGACCCGCTAAATAGCCAGGAAGCTTTCGGCTTAGAGTCTTCTGATCCAAATATGCACACCTACTCAAACATTTTACCATCATGGTCACAAGGCGCGAGAAAAAACGGCTCCTCGAGCAAGTCGAAGCAGGATTCAGACGACTCGCCTCGAACGGATCCAAAAGAGAGAAGGCGCGAGCAGAACCGCCTTGCACAGCGAAGGTTTCGTACGTATACACGTCCTGACCATCCGAGACATTAGCATTTCGACCATATAACTGACCGTAATAATAGGGGAAAAACTTAAAAAGCAGAATATCAACCGTGACTCGCGCAATGTCGAGGATGCTGGGAGCAGTTATCAAGTCCCTGAAGCGGATAACATGGGGCTGATGGGAAGCGACGTTGCCCCTTTAAGCCTGCCTTGGGATGGCCTTAACATATCCTCCATATTTGTTCGCGGGTATGATGACACGAGAGGCGGTGGTCGAGTTGGCGCGAGCGCAGATGCACACCAATGGAGCGGTTCGACCATGGAAACCTATACCTTCGGCAGCGACCCACAGTATCTGAGCCCAAAAGGCCCTGGTATAAGCAGTTATGCTTACACAGAATCTGGGAGCTGGAA
This sequence comes from Pyricularia grisea, assembly GCF_004355905.1. NCBI lineage: Eukaryota > Fungi > Ascomycota > Sordariomycetes > Magnaporthales > Pyriculariaceae > Pyricularia > Pyricularia grisea. Next base: position 3,647,156 of record NW_022156716.1, read on the forward strand.
GGGAACTGAAGATAACGCCGGGGGAGACGAATCCTTATACGAGAGCACCCTCTGCTACCACGACCATCAGGGGTCCTCGGGCTGTTAGCAGATCGGCGGTATGACCGAAGAACTGGAGGCATGATCGATATCTATGGCCAGTTCCGTTCCTAGCTTGGCATGCATCTGACAGTTAGCTACAGGGGAGGCATAACGAATGCCAACCAAAGCGATTAAACCAGTTGACGCCGATTTCACCATGAGATGCACCTACCTCTAATCTTACGATTTCAGTCGTATATTTCTAATTGCAGTTCCGCCAAGGCTGATGTCAGCCCTGCTGCACCTTTTCGCTCTCTAATGCTTGCTTGAATGATATTTTCAAACATAAGATTGTACCTTCATGCTGTTCTTGGACCCACACCCCTGAACAACCGACCGTTCAGTCAAACGACTAATCCGCAATTCATTTTGATGGAGCGCAGCGAAAGAGGGCCCATGGTAGAAAATGTCCGACTTTTTGCCCATAGTTGCGTTGTCATTTTTGAAATCGACTGTGCTTTAGTCTTTTGTAATATTCGCAGCGGTCAAGCTTACATTCAGAACTGCTTGTAAATACCTTGCTTAGACTTAGTCAGCTTTGTTGCGGATGCAGCAAAGCTGACTAAACCTAATCGCACGAACCGTAAGAGAAGATAAATATTAAATAAAAGTTCAATAAAAAAGCTAATTTTTTTAGGCCATAGTGGCAGCGGCAAAAGGTTTCTGCTCAAAGCCATGGCGAAATTTCGCAACGCGAACGGGGGCGTTGCTTTGTGTGTCGCCTCCTTTGGGGTTGCAGCGTTACAATTTCCCGGCGGACGTGTTGCGCGTTCCGTTTCCGCATCCCTTTATCAGTTAGCAAAACATCCGTTTGCTCTTTGGAAGGAGATTGGGATTTCATGTCCAAGATAACGCAAACATTGGAACAAGTAGGTCATATACTCACGTGTGCTAGATAGGTTGTGTGCGAGGAGCAAAACCAGTCACTATTTCAAAAAGGCTCTTGGGTCACTCACAAGCTTCACGGCAGACACTTATTGCTGACCCGGATGCTCTTAATTTTTTTTCATCGAGTCCAACAAAAGGCGTCTCAAAGCTAGCGGGCCTACAAAAGGTTACTCCTTGAGCTTTTTTTGTGTTTTATCAGATTTCCAATGTTGTCCCAGTTATATACATTGGAAAGCACACCCATCGTTTTATTGTAATTTAGCTTGGTTGTTTGTGTCGCATTAGATAATCAGATAAATCTTGTCATCGCATGAAAGCAAGCGCTGAGTCAGCGATAGGAGCAGGATAAAAAAGCTTCCACGCTCTTTTGGCTAGATCACGCTACTCAACCTAATACATGGCTCTCCTACCTTATAATTCAGGCTGCCCGTTGTACGTTAGTGTGCGTCAGTTATTCCGAAGCGAGCCTCGCTGTAACTCTATTGTTAAACCCAGTGGCGCCCCTATGAGAAACTATCTCAGTTCAGGAGAAAGGTCCAACAAAACTCAGAGTACACACCTTCTGTCCTGGCGCAATCTGCCTTCTTAAGTATGGATGCTTATTAGGCTGTAAAATTTTGTGGTCAGCAATCGTTTGTAACCCCGGACGTTTGTTACAGGTGCAACAGCAAAACACTCATCGTGCACGGTCCAATGGCCATTTACGAGCAACGCTAACCCCGCCTTGTCCGCGTCGCGTTGCGTGTCGAACCAGGTGGCTGATCACGTCGCGCCAGTCACCTTTCGACATCGCGGCTCGATTTATCCAAAGTAGACGCAATGGAACCTGAATCCGACTACTTCGCAAACGCGCCCGAAGGTGCGAGGGATTACGTCGTCCGTGCTCCCAAGAGTATTCAGCTATGGATCCTGAGAAAGGTCTGCGACCACGCGAAAGAGATCGAGCGACTGGAGGCGAGACACAGAATGGAGATTAAGACGCTAAAAATCGAGCTCGAGGAACCCAGCTTTAGCAAAAGCAAGCGAGGACAGTCTATCGAAATACAGCTGGTGGAACAGCAGGCCATGCTCGAGAAACTCAGGACCGAAAATGAACGGCTTAAACGTGAGATGGAAGAAGTGAAAAGGGGGATCAAAGCCAGTAAGTCCAACAGCTCGACTACCCCGAAGAAGTCGCTAATTGATCGATTGTAAATCCTGCACCAGGTCCCTTATCCTCAGCGAAGTCATCGCCTGTCGGGTATAGGCGCGATGAAGACCAAACAGATATGGAACCTGCCTTGGGGCCTGCTTCAGCACCTGTGCTATCTGCATCTAGAGGCGAGTCGGAACATAGTAGCGACACCACTGGCAGCACTCCTCCGCAGAATGTAGCCGATCCAGTCGACGCTGATATGCCCGACGCTGCATTCAGCAGCCCCGAGGCCCACTCGTCTACGAGCACTCCACTCAATAGCCCCCCACAAAGCCCTTGTAATCCGGCCAATCGGCCTAGCAACGATACTCGAACGCAAACAGCGACTTCTGTGATTCCTACTGCGGCCATGCAGCCTGAGTTTCTGTGGAATCAAGACCCGAATGGCCAACAGGCGTTTGTCACTGCCGACTTGGGGGAAAGACTTGCTTCCAGCATAGCTACCAAACTAGGCTCCAACTTCTCTGGCGCGGTGCACATCAAGGATTTCGAACAAATCGACCCCGAACACTTCATAAAAATTATTGATCTGCCACAAGAAGACTACGACCTTGTCGGCGTAGAATACAAGGACAATTCTTTGGTTTTATCTTCTTGCGGGTTTCAGGTTCCGGATTTCTTTCATGCGCCAATACCGGACGTAGATGGCAAAACTTTCATCGAAAACCTAATCGCTGAGCCTCCCAAAGGGCATATTCCATACTATGTCGGCCCATCGCTTGCATCATGCCAACAAAAGTTTGACAACTTTTTGCATCCGGGCAAGCTTTCCAAACTCGTAGATCTGAGGAAAGAATCTGCCAAACCGGGGATCAATAATGATGGCCACGTGGCCGGCGTCACGCTCCCGTATTGGTTACTCGGCTCGGCTCTTTCAGGCACTGCATTGCACCGCGAAGATGCAAACTGGCGTTCGGCCAACATAACCTTGATCGGGGAGAAGATTTGGTTGCTGATTGATCCGGACCATAGCAACAAGCTCGAAGATTTTGTTGCACGTTTAATCAAGGAGAAACGGGGCTCATCCCGCTGTGATCAATGGATTCGCCATCACAACTTACTGATCGGGCCGAATCAGCTTAGTGATGAAGGTATCAAATTTCGCTTGCTGACGGCGGCGCCAGGCGATATGGTCGTGACACAGCCAGGACAATACCATCTTGCGGTTAACAAGACAGCCTGTTTTGCGGTTGCTATTAACATCCTGTTGGATGACGAAGAATTGTTTCCTGATTGCCGCGTACGCGTTTGCGAAGAATGTGGGCTCAGTTTTGCAGCGAATGAGAATCTTGGCAATGTCGAACTGTTGCCAGGCGCAAGCGAGCGCAAGTCTTTGCGACATCAAACGCAAATACAAAAGGCACAACATAGCCCAAGCAGTGCTCCGCAAAACGTGCCAACGAGGACATCTAAGAGGTTTGCCGCAAAGGCGACTGGACAACCGTTAGCAAAGAAACCAAAGGATGAGCCGACTTCGGATGACCTAGCCGACTTTCTGTTCAATTCCGATGCTCTCAACCGGTTTCAGGAACTTGTTACTGCCTGGAGAGCCCGTGATAATGTACGGAGCTTTGCTGTTAGTGGACTGGATCCACATAAGAGGGTGGCCGCCTACTATGAACTCGCTAGCCACTTTGACTCCAAGTCAGTCCTGGCGGCGCTACTCGCTTGTGTTGCCCGAATCCAAACCTTCAGGGAGATGGTTAAAACAAAAGACGGCAGGAAAAATCTGCCTCCGCATACGCTGAAAAGTTTTTACAATCTCTCAAACACCAAGGTCGAATTTTCGACTTTCCGTTCCCACATCTCTAACGCTCGGAATTTCCATAAGATCCTCGGAAGTTTGGTGGTCTTTTTGCCATTTCAAGGCAATGGTGAAATCTCGATGCGTCAATTCGAAAGAGGGTGTACTCAAGAAGAATTCCAAAGTTGCCTGAGGTCCCACCCCCATTTAAAAACATTTCAGCAACTGGGACAAACCTTTCTGGATTCAATTTTAGAAGACAGCGGATATCAAATGACGATGTTTGAATGTGTTCCTACCAAGCCAGAGCTGCCAAAGCTGCCTCTGGAATGCCAAGTCCAATTGCTTAAGGTCGGCTATATCCAGGAAAACTTGGGCGAAACCCCCAATTGGCAAAAGCCCGAAGATTGGCTCTGGGACTGGCCCCTACCCCCGGATTGGCTGCCCCCGGATTGTAAATGCATCCTCTGCGAACAGTCAAACTGCACATGCATTCAAAGATACACTACCTGCGAAGGGCTTCACGTCAGCCACTATGGCAAAAAAGGTTTTGGCATCCAGGTGACCAAATATTACGGGCGACGTCATGTTTTTGGGGAGCTTGTCGGGACTTTTGTTGAACCGGGTTTCTTCTCTAATGGCATGGGTTTGGTATTTGCTAGGGATGATCTGGATGGACAGCCTGTGAGTGCACAGCTGTATACCGGAGATAAAGGGAATATCTTTCGGTTTATCAACCACCGATGCTGTTCTCCCGCGGTCAAGATTGAGGGTATGAGGATATCTGGGAAGTACCGGATGATGGTAGTTTCGGCGAGGGATGTAACTGTGGGAGAGGAGCTTACTGCAAACTGGGGTAGCGGTTTTATAGAGGGTACATGTTTGTGTGAAGACTGTGAAAGCAGTCGGCATAAGCAAGGCATTGTTAGAGTATAAATTATTCTGCATATACGAACCAAACGAATGAAACGATTCGAGATGTAGAAGTTCGATCTAATCCCTGGCACAATCAGAAAAATCTAGGCATTTCGTAGGTCGTTGTTCAGTCTGGCCAAAATCTCCTATAGTGGCATGGCGGCAACCCGCCCTAGCCTGTTATTTCGATGTTGAGCTTTAATGAATGTGCTGATCACGATATCCCTTTTCACGGCTTGTGAGTTGTACCATAGGGTGATCAAAGGCCTATTAAATGAGACGGACAACTGTCGTCGAGGCGGTGTAGAACTCGTTCAAAGCCTGTTATCCAATCATTAATCTTGAGGGCTGGCCAAGATAGCAGAGAAATATGTGCCCCAATTAAGCTGGCCTAACAAAAAAAAGAAGAAAAAAAAGAAAAGAAAAACCGGTCACCCATGCAAGGTAACCTCGCAACCTCCTGCAACTAGCTGTATCCGCACCATGGAAAGCAAGGAGATGGTTGATAGTTTTATCGAGACTGGTAATCACCTTAACGACAAGCTGCGCCGCATTCGCAAGCGTTGTGAGCGCCCCATGCTTGGCTTTAGAAATACTGGCAACAGCAAGCTCCGCACCAAGGCCGGTGTCAGATTTGTTGACAGATTGCTAGGGCGCGAGTACGAGCTGGGCAATGCAGAGATATTATGGCCTCTGTCCGCCTTTGGAACCTCAGGTTCGATGCCAACTGCAAAAACACCCTGAAGAACCTTTGAAGATGAGGTAGGTGATAAATGGGACATGGGCCGGGCAAACGGCCTCTACCAAACTCGATGGGAGGAGCAGAACCAACTCAGAAGAGCCCAACCCTGCCGCCCCTTCGCAACCTACGTGTTCAAGTACGACTCGGCACGGGAAAATAACATGGCTATAGTTCGTATATATACTAAAGCAAACCTAGAAGTTTGTCGCTTGGAGAGGCTGGTTGAAGTCTGCAAATTGGTTGCGTCTTTGAGATTTGATGCTTTTTGGCGTTCTTTTGAGTAGCCGGACAGTGCTCTTGTTTTGGGGAAGGAAGAGGAGCTTGCGGTCGAGAGTAAGACTCCTGTTGTCTTGACTAAAACCTCTTGTGCTTGCTGGAGCGCTCAAACTGCTGGGTTGAGTGGGGAGAAGCGATGTACATAACCAGCAACCAGTATTTACCAGCAAGCGCTGTGATAATCGTGGGTGTCGAACTGATCCCAGTCATCACTTTTCTTCCCCAACGTGTCTTGCTCAAGATACCGTACATTTTGGTGACCATTACCCGACATGTTTTCTCGCCGTGACGTGGTGCTTGCGGGCCATGAATTTTTGGAGTTCTCGTTTGACTTTCCTTTTTGAACGCCCTCACGAAGTTCAGTAGAGTTGTTTTTCAGTACTGTCTCTGCTACAAGAGCGCCTTTAGGTTGATTGTTCAACACTTTGCTCTTACTGCCTTCAATGTCGACTTTCTTCATAGGTTCGTAGCTTGAGCATTTATACAAGCCGGAATGGTGGTTTTTCGTTTGACTCTTTGCTGGGTGCGTCTCATTTTCCAACCCCACGGTAAGCAATGATTTTGAGGTTCGGCTGGATGATACGTTTGTTCTCTGAAACATCCGTTCAAAAGGCAGATTTTGAGTCAGGCTTTCATTTTCCGAGTCGGAATCACTGTCGATTGCGCATTCGTCAGATTCGGGATACCCGTCCATGATGAGTGTTTTCGATTTGAATGCCGCTTAACAACACAATAGAGAGTTTGGTAAATAATGGAGCGATAACGGCGTCTGCTCAATGAGCTGCCGGAGATGAATGAGCGAATGATAAATACTGCGCTGCGGTACTCGATAGTATGCCCTCTGATTCAGTGTAGACAGAGCTAGAACAGCGCAGCCACCCAACACACTTTATAAGGCAGAGAAAAGCTCAACTAAGTTCCTGTATAGTTCACTGCACTCTAGACAGTGTCCTTCTCTGATATCGCCAATCATAAAGGGAACCATCTTGCCTCCCTCATGAATCTTCGAATAGAGTGATGTAACGGCGTAAGCTTTGTAAAGATACGCCTACATGGAGGAGGCGACTTGGCGGTTCTTCCAATCAGTCTTTTTGTATCACAAACTCCCCTCCTCAGCACCTCTGCAGATGAATTACACGAGCGCGCTGGCCGGCCCAGGGGCGACATGCGTTGGCGCGATTATTGGGATAACGCGTCGGACATGTAGTCAAGGTCAGTCTATAGATTTACGACTCCAGCCTGTCGACTTTCATTTACTGTTCCCGGGGTGGTCCAACGATCAAGAATATAACGCATACACCCCATCCACGACCATTTTAAACCCACCCGAGCAAGGAATATCAAGACAAAGAGGCGAGGGAATCCTTTTGTGTAACGTTCCAAGACCCACCCTATGATCTCGCGAGAAATCATCTTATTACCGTGACGGCTTAATGGGTGTACTGTCCCGCTAAGGTGGGTCCTCGAAGGTTCTTTTGAAGGTTGTATCAAGGACAGGAGGTTGGGGTGCCAGTCATCCTGCCCCTAGACTGACGACAAATACGTGGTGATAGAGCAGGATGCCTGCATCAGCTTTCGGGACAAATCTAATACCAGCAGCCGGCAATGTGATTGCAGTTGAAGAGAGAATAAGATATAACCTTGTATTTTAAAACTATTGAAAATACATAAACAGCAGTCTTGGGTTTCTCTATTACAGCTCAGCAGGTAGTCCAGCAAAAAGAACCGACATGTCGCTTCCTTCATTTTTGGCATAGATTACCTACGAATAGTTAATAAAAGTTAAACAGATACCCTACAGTTGCATCTGTGTTCGTCGTCATTTCTCTCGGAAACGTTTTAAGCCATCTGGACGCGAAGTCGAACGTGTTGTGATCATTACGCGTCAAATGAACCGCACAAGCTGATCATTATCACACCTGCCTACAAGTTTGAAGATATGCGAGGGCCTCCAGATCCAAAAGAAAAAGATGGTGACTCACAAATACACGTTACAAACCTCGCGTCCTGTTGTTACTTTTGAAGTTGATTGGTGCGGGCCTGCCAATTGGAGTGATCTGGCCTTCAAGCTAGGGTGCCTATGGATGCCTTCTTCACAACAACATGCGGTTTGGCGAACTAAGGCAGCGGCAGCATAAACCTCTTGTGGGGGACCAAACCCAGCGATCTACACAGGGACCACACCCTCTCGACTGAGTGGCCAAAGTTTGCCGGGGGCTGGTTAATATGCGGTTTAATGATGAGCATTTAGCACCAGTCTTGTGCTTAAATCACCACACTACTTGGAACCGCAAGTTTCAGGGAAAGAGCATGGTTCAAGATCCCACCTTCAGTATTGAGGGATTCATAATGCCGGACAAGGCTACAACATCAGCCGGGGAGTTTTGGCCCGATAACAACGGTGACAGCTAACTTCGATGCAGGGGGTGCTCTACGCTCACCCCCTTGATGATAGGTTGCATGGGCCCCTACAGGCAAACTTCAGCGCATTTGCTACACACCCAAACAAGGTAAACAAAATCGCGCCCAACCAACGTGTAAGTTTGAAAAATAGAGCATGAAAGATTTCATCAATCAAGCAACTGTGCGGTGCTGAGTACGCTTTTGGAGGCTGCTCACTAACTGTTTCAAACCAGATTTTATGTCCGAATATTGGCCATCAAAGGAAGGCAGAGCCTGGAAATTTTGATTGCTCTTCTAGGAACCATTCTCGTTTCGCCCAAAACCTGCGTCGTGTATTATCTTCACTGCACCTGATTTCGATTGATCAGCATCCTTGTCCGTATTTAGCTTCTGTCCCTAAGTAGGCCGTGCTACTTCTCTTCAGAGAGTTTAACCGCTTTTACGTAAGGAGCGCCTGCATTATCGGTGGCATCAGGCTAGGTCCCTGTATTAACAACAGTGTTTCCTGTCGCATACAAACAGAAGCTACTAGATCTGTTAGCGGTGAATTCATTTGCTAGTAATTGTTTTTGTTGATTTGGACAGGGGATGCTTTCTGTAAGGGCCTGAGGTACATGAGGTACAAAAGTTGGAGATGTCATTGGATTGGGCAAACATGGCTGGTCGGCCTGCTAGCACTCCAAGCTCTCTCTCTACTATTAGCAGGGAGTAAATGCTCCTGGATCCAAATGGTTGCCTTTTTTTAACCAAGGTTTGGGCGAACCAAAGGCGACATATATAAAGAGCAGATTTCAGCAAACTAAGATGTCCTGAACAGTTGAGCTTCTTCATTCCTCGTCAATGAGATTCGTATCCCAAACTCCTTTTTGTACCAGCATAGTCCGATTGCTGTCCTTATTCTTATGAATTGCTGCCACCTTCAGAAATCTGCAATCGAGAAAAGATACTTCTCACACAATGGTAAAACCAACCACAGGTTCGACTGCAGTCTCGACGGTCTGCGAATCGTCTGCCGAAGCCGAAAAGGTCAACAAGCTGGTAAAACAGCTAGAGACACGTCCTTTAGGTGAGAAGCAGTTAGTGGATGAGGTAAAAGGCGTATATGCTGAGTAAGTCTTGGCACAGCGTGGACCAGAGCACAAGATACGGGCGGCTTCCCACCTGCCTGCCGAAAGGTTGGCGTGCGACAGAAGCCTGTTAATTGCACTCGAAATAATCATCTGAAGTGAGGCTGGCGTATTCATATCGTGCTAATCCTGCTGCAATCTAGTCTTGTCATGGTCGAGAACAAATGCATAGAGGTCGATAATGCACACTCCTCGCTGAATAACGACTCGGCTTCCCCAAAGCTAAATACCGACCAGTGGCAAGCTCTTATTGTCTTGCACCGGACGCTACTACATCAGTACCACGACTTCTTCCTCGCCTCTCAGCACCCTTCGGCAAGTCCAGCACTGCGACGCCTTGCCTCCAAATATACAATGCCGGCGCGCATGTGGCGACACGGCATTCATACTTTGTAAGACTCCCTGATAATTCTGTCATGGTTTTGCGAGGCAGACGAGACTGATTCTTTGTTCTACTTGAAGTTTGGAGCTGTTGAGGCACCGTTTGCCACATTCGCTTGAGTACATGCTCACATTCATCTACTCCTCGTACTCTATAATGGCACTTTTGTATGAAACTGTGCCAGCTTTTAAATATACTTGGATAGAATGTTTGGGAGACCTTTCAAGATATAGGTAAGTACACCCCTTTTTGTGTTCTGCTCCTCTGAAAAATTGCCCGCCTAATTGGTATTGCGTGAGTCTAGAATGGCCATTGAAGACGACGACGTTCGCGACAGAGAGGTCTGGACAGCTGTTTCTCGCGACTGGTACTCGCGAGCTAGTGACAAGGCACCCACCACTGGACGCCTGTATCACCATCTAGCAATCTTGGCGAGACCTAATGTTGTAACACAGCTTTTTTACTACGCCAAAAGCTTGTGTGTGCCCATTCCCTTTAACAGCGCCAGGGACTCAATTCTCACCCTCTTCGAACCCATCATGGCTGGCACACACCATAAGCTACACGCCGTCGATCGTGCGCTGGTCAGGTGTCACGGAACTTTCTTCACCGGCAAGGGCACCGAAGATCTCGAAGATGCGCGCAATGAATTTCTTTCGAACCTCGACCTGGCTGTGGCCAAGGGCGCAAGCCGCTGGCTTGAGGCAGGATATCAAATCGCCGTGACAAATCTTTGTGCACTGCTGGACTTCGGCCTGCCTACCAACGTTCTCATGATGGCACTTGACGCTTCGAACAAAGACATCCCTATGCGGAAAGTTGTAGTCGGAGACGAACCAGCTTCGGCCGAGCAAGAAGCTTCAGAGACGCAGAAACCGTCCAATACTGGTGATGAAAATGCTCCAGTTGCCGCCACCACGGAGGCCAAAGATGACGTGGTCGACCTCTCCAAACTTTTTAAAGAAGTTCTCCGGTTTGTGGAAAGCACAGATACAATTGTTCTTTCACGGCTGGGGGATCCGAACATACTTTCTTACCTCAACGTTAGGCTCATGTTCTTGCATCAGATGGCCATCCTGAAGGGCCCAGGCGGGGCCGAGGCTCAACCACCAGCAATTTCGCATCTCGAGGCTTCTTTCTCTTGGCATCTACTCAGTTTATGCTTAAACTCTTTTGCAGCGGGTTTTGAGTCTCCCAACAAATACGAGACGAGCGAGTTCCCCCGTACAGGCGAGAGGAGGCCGCTTCCCGAGGATTGGGCAATGCGCGGGCTTGTTTGGGCTGAGATGGCCTTTCCGGCCGATCATTTCAGCGTCAATGAAAGCATGGAGGAAGCCGAGAAGACGTTTGAGAGTCCATTGATGGGAGAACAACGTCGTGAGAGGTGTCTGTGGATCGCGTACCAGATCGCACAGATCCGAACATCGGGAGACGGCGAGGAGGGTCGTTGGATCACGTACGACGTTAACACAAAAAGGTTTCGTCCGACGGCCAAGTATGTGTCAACCGTTAACATACACTCTTCTATCACTAAAGCCACGTTCCTGGACGACGAGGACGTCCTCCCAGAGGCGGAGCTCGTGAGCACCAGCTCAGGGCCGGAAAGCACAGATGGAGGATTGTCAGGCGAGGAAACAAACTAAAATCCTGTCATCATTAAGTTTCCTGAGAAAGATGAGAGAGCCTGGTTTCGAGGCAGCAGCAACTTTTCTGTGTGATACACCTGGGTCCTTTGCCCAGTTATTGAAAAATTTGGTCAAAATTGTATGGAATTTTGAACTCTTTCAAAGTGGGCTAGAGCGAAAGCAGCTGGAATCAAAATCAAGATCTCGTGAACGGGCAACAGGATTTTCATGCTCATTGTAACGGCCTCAACAGAGGGCTCGCAGCTTTACCGAATGTATATGGATTTGTAGAATACTGAAAATACGCACTCTACCGCCGTTTTTCTAAGCCTCCAAAAACCCAAGCCTGCCCTTGACTGAAAGTAGAAGGCGTAAGGTGAGCATATTCTCAGCCTCAGTGCTCGAGGCAGTCCATGCCCTGGCGACTATTTCGCCATCTTACGCATGAGGCTACTGTGAAGTCACGCAATATAGAGAAAGATTTACGACAAGTTCGCGACGACGCGCTCTAGGCCATGCATACCGTTGCTCCAACATCGAGATGAGGGCAACCTACCATAGGGCGCGAATCAGCTGGTTTATTAATATGTTTTAGGATACGTAGACCAGCGACTCAGTACGCGTCCCGGAGGAGTGATTTGTCAAGAGTGGATCTTTTCGATAGTGGTAATTTATATCCGAAGGTGCATTTGGCAGGCCCTTTTTCCTGGGCGTCAGTCATAATGTGAAATGAAACCCTTTGTAGATGGAAGTATGCGTTGTTTGCTGATCCCAGCCCCATTAAACTTCATCCTAGGAGAGAGATTGCATGCAAGCCGGCTGAGCAATGCGAGAAGGGTGCGGAGTCAGTGGCTGCAGCTATTAAAACACCCTGCGCTTTGTGGGTTGCACAGTTTCTCCTATGGTGGATTAGACTTGACTGGACACAGACCGTAGTAACGGTCAAACCTGTTATCAGGTCGTATAAGCCTTGTTCAAGACCTGTGATCCAATCGCTTATCTGTGACGCGTGCTGATTGACATCCCACAACAACAACATACAAGTGTTTTCGTGTGGAAGGAATTGTGATGATGGTTGGAAGATGCGTCTTCGCGAACGCGTTGTACGTAGTTGCAAGTGTCGTGTGACCCTGCGGTGGCGCTACCCAGTATAGAGCAACATAAATTACCAATCTTGACCGATTCTGATCCAGTTTCTCAGTTGAAATACATTCACCCAAGCTGAGAAGCAGGAAGCATCGCGGTCAAATCCAGGCCTCGGCGGAATATTCCCTAAGCTGAGCTGCCAGCAGAGGAGTTATGATGGAAGAATTCTTTTTTACAAGAAGTCCTGAGCCCCAGCACAATAGCCATCTGTGGCAGGGAGAAGATGAAACTCCGCTATTGGAGCAGATCAACTATTCCCACAGCACTTGGCCTGCTCAAACACATCCGAGCTTAGAATATGTTTTCCAAACAAATTCGACGGCACTTGAAGCACAAACCATCGGTGAGTTGCTATGTTGCACCTATCCCGCACAAAACTACTAACTGTGTGCACTTTCGCATGGAATAAAATACAGGCCATGGTCAGCACGACGGGCTGCAAATCCAAGCCGGCGTGGCATATAATTCACTACCTTTGGAGAACTCGATGATTCTCGACCCACAATCCGGGGTCACAGCTCATTTTGAAAACCTTGAATATCCGCCTAGCCAACAACAAACGTTTACACCTGCTACCCAGACCTCAAGCCCGATTCTTGAGCAGGTTGTTACTAGAAGGTTCACCTGTTTTACCTGTTCAAAGACATACGCGACTAATTATGGTTTGAAGAGGCATCAGTCAATACGTAAGAGTGCTTCTTGTCTTGAATTTGATTATACGATAACTAAACGTACGAATAGAACACAGCCAACTTTCTTCGGGTTTGCAAACTTACACATGTAAACTTTGCAACACAGAGTTTACGCGCAAAGACACCCTACAGCGTCATTTAAATAGGATACATGAGAGTGACGAAATTCGTTGTAGGAAATTACAATCTGACGGTTCGAGCTGAAAGTATGGGCTTTGGGCTTCTGAGCGGTTGGTAATGGGTTAGGCAGCAGGGAGTATTTTTGTCTTTGACAGGCTTAGTTTCAGCGGTTCTGGATGCCCTCCGAAGCGTGCTTTTTGTAGGTTCATTTGTGTAACGAGAGACTGGTTTTGAACCCAGGAGTATCACAAAAATACGTTGCTGTGTAATCGTTTCCCGACTTCTGATTACGGCAGAGCTTTGGAAAGAAATTGAGCATTTCCTACAATTGTGACTCAAGGTGAGGCAATGCCCACTGGTTTCCAATCCATTTCCATTCTATATAGATCACGTCTCGCTCAAGAAAACGGCCAACAATTGCGGCAGGTCTCAATAATCCAAGCTGTCAATACCAAGAATATACGTATTGCAACTATTTTTATCCAAATTCCAGACCGGAGTCAATGACCGCTAGCGCTTCATCCCTAACGTGACAAGGTTGTGGGGAGAAACGATATATTGTAGGGCCAGGAGGGCGAACAGTCATTTGGTTCAGTCCGTCGCCCCCAGCCAGTTTTCCAGGGATTGGCAAAGGGACTGCGCAGCCAAGCGCAAGCAGATACCAAAATTCTAACTGTCGGCTATTCTGTAGTGTCACAAATGTGTTGTGACTCATGTTCTAAGCTTTGGTGTGGCTAGAGGATGACTGTCCGTCACGATGAGCTCTGAGACATGCTGGAGAGACGATATTCCAATCAATTTTTACTACACGCTCGCGAGTAAGATTGTCTCACTAGTGGAGTGGGTCAATGGAGATAAGGGGAAATGTCTTCCAATAAATCTTATTTATCACCTCCGTCCGGCTGCAGGTAAACGTGTGCTAATAGGCCAAAGCCCTCATCCAGAGGTGCAGCTTGAATATCACATCACAGACGTGTGAATCCGCTAGCAGTCGCCACGGCACCATCCCGCACGCTTCTCTTGCACTCTTCTTGCTTGCTGCATTACCAACTACCCACATACAACCATGATCTCATCATAGAAACGACCATAACCAACGACAGGGCTACACGCCTTTCCTTTGTTGGATGACCCCAGTTGAAAAAAGAGCTAGAACCCAGATTAGGAGACGGTGAACGAATAGGAAAAAGTCTGTTCAGAGGCAGGTTTGGCGATTATCAGCTCAGGGCTACTGTTGCAAGGAGCATGCAAACCCCTTCACCCGTGAACGTGGCGACGGTAGGTCGGCTGTTGAGGTCTACATATTTCTTTATGTTGACGTCACACGCGATTAAAGCGAGCCAGAGAGGTTACGCCAGATATTCGCTGTCAGGGTCTCATGCCGACCTCTTTCAAGACCGACAAGAAGAAAGCTCAGCAATAGTGCCACCGTCAGTTTTATTCACACACTCCTGGGTCCCATAGTGGGCTACAAAGAGGTCCAACGACTATGTATCGGCGTTGCTTGCGCATTATCATACTTTTAATCCCTCATGAGGACGCTGTTATTCTCGAACCACTTGCCCTCGGAAGATTCCCCACGTCTTTCGCAGCTTCGGTACTAGACCTGCGGCGTTCTCTTCGTAGGCGCTTGTCCGAAGACGATCCATACCTTCTCGATGGCTACAAACGAGTGTAAACTGTATTGGCGTACTGGCCAATAATATTGTATGGCGGATACATAGCGGCAGTGGCTCAAAATTGGACTTGCGTTAACCCAGAGTGTTTAAGGAAAATCATACGAAGTAGCTTAGCACAACCTTCCCATGGGCTCGAATGCCCATTCCCATAAAATCTCGCTATATACCACGCAATGCAGCTCATGACCACAGCTTTATCCTACTGATCTCTCCATTGACCCGCCCTACAATAGTTCCCCAAGCTTGCCACAAAGTCAACTTAACATTCGGCAAAGACCAATCTTGCCAGATAGGCCCAGCACAGACGGCAAACCCATCGAAAACAGCAGCATAGTCGGCGATGACCAGGAACAAAGAGACTGTAAGCCAAAACTTGTACACCCACAACCCCTAAGGAGATTCTCAGGACTCTGGCATATTGCATTTCAGAAGTGTTGCCCTTGCTTCCAAACTCCTGTTAATGGTAAAAATTAGCGACTCTCCAAACTTGGCTTTCTGTTGCCACACTCGTACCTAATTGAGAGAGGATCATCGCCCATGTTCCGGCAAACTCAGTTATATCCGCTTCGGCCCATTTTCGAGGTGATTTTGGTTGAGGGTTTCTTTTTGTTATGGGGGTGAAATCTTCTCTGATTTTTTTAACTGATTTTGCTGTCGTAAGTTATAGATGCCTTTGTCTGGTACGAACGACTTTTATAATAGGGAGAATAGCCAAGGTCAGCGAGGCTAGCACAAAGCCTGCAGTGACCCGTTTGTTACACAGGGACCGGGTTTCGTTAACTGGCCCAGTTCCGCCATTTCATTATAGAAGATTGTCAGGTGGGAATGATTTTGGCCGTCGATAGTATTGAGCATATGTTAAGAAGTGGCGGCGAAATACAGCTTTCCCCTTCGCCGAACCGGGGAACTGTATCACCACAGTCATGGGAGCCAAGGTGGCGACAGCTGCTTGGTCGCCCAAGCTTTCCAGGATGTCGAATGTTGCAAAAAAAACTGCAATTGGTCTTGATCGTTTGCAACTCCTTCGATCCTGTCTGCCAGGTGCAGCTTGTCCCTCAACGACTTCACTCAGCAGTGACGAGGAGCGACCTACATACCCAAGACTGTTGAAGCCCGGTGGCACTCTTACTCTCAAGCTTTCTGGGTTAAAGGTTTGCAATCAAACTCGACCATTATCTCCATACACTTATCAATCTACTTCTAAAAATCGACTGGATACCCATTTGTAGGCCATCAAGTACGCGATATATTTTTTGTTTGCTCTCGTGCAGGCAGGGGTGTGCGTGGACACCGGGAGGTACAAAGTCGCATGGTACCCTGGCAACCACGCCAACGCGAGCTAAGGCACAATCCACTGGTGGCGCATCCAAAGATACTTCCAATCCCAGCCACAATACCAAACGAGCCACAGCACAGGTAGTGGGACACAAGTGCAAGCTTTGCCCGACCGGATTGCAAAATTTCCGTGGTGGATCCGCGTTTATTATCTCGCTCCGGCTTCTTCGCAACCGCGCAGGCTGAAATTAGTTGCGCAGAACTCATTGATCTAGAGCCTATTGCCACAGCCGAAGCTACTGGTAATGACTTTACCCATTTCTATGTTGCGAAGCTTTCTCGCAATAATATGGCTGAGATAACATTTCACATAAAACTAAGAGTAGTAAACGTCTGCCATCACTTTCCTCAAGATCGTGTGCTCCCTTTCGAGTTTGCGATCATCCTTCGCCGTCCTCTTGGCCGTCCTCTCGACTTGATCGAGTCTATAGCATAATTCGTACCATTTTGGATTTTTGGTGGGAAGAAGCCCGTACGCTTCGCAAGGTAGAACAACCTTTCTCTCTTGTAGCAGTAGTATGATGCCGGTTTCGGTTCGACTGCCACTTTTGATTCAACCCACGACGCGTTGATGATATCCACTATTCTTTACATTATTAACTGCACTGGCTTACGGGAGCATTATGTGGCGTACTATGATTTGACTTGTAAAGTCCAGAACACTCCGTTCTTGGTTTTGCGAGCATGTCGCTCGGCCGATACATCCAAAAAACCCGCAGATACTTTTGGCATGACTCTGGCACTATCTTGCGGCCATCAAGTTTTCGGTGCACTTCGAGAAGGCGAACTTCGAGAAGGATGGCGATCGAGTAACTCGCGGAACCAGTGTCTACTTCTATAAAGTCGCCACGGTTATAAATAATGCCATCCTCTGCTGTTATCGGTTAGATTGTGCATTTTTTCTGGACTCGTGGGAGAGAAAGGCTTACCGGTAAAACTCGTGCTTTCACTCAGGTGCCGCCAATCTGGCAATCGCAGTTTTGTTCCATTTTGGACACCATATCGAATGAAGTGGCCAGGCAGCATTTCATCTCGTTTGAACGCCACTTTCCCATCATTAGGACCGGGATAGACAATTCGGTAAGGGCAGGGCGCCATAGTGGAGGAAATAACAAATATATGTCTAAGGCTAAGTTTCGTCGTGGTCAGGCGTTGGGAGAGGATTCGCTTTATGGCAGCACAGACACTTGCTCTACGAGTAGAAGACAGAGCCTGGGGGTTGGCCTAGGGTGGAGTTCAGAGGTACCGTACATTCCATGGAAAGAACACAGAGTGGGGGCTTCCAATCAATCCTATCACTGTTCTTTTCGTCCTGATCACTGCAGATGCACGCCAAGAACCTGCAAAAGCGCGCCGCTGACCGAGACACGCAACAAATTGGCTCTCATTGGTCTGCCGAATTTATCGAGTAGAAAGATTACAGCGTGGGTGTCACACCAGAAAGATGTGAGTCCTCCAGCAGTCTCCCTCGCACGTTTTTGCCTTTTTTGAAGGTTCGAATGGCCTAGGAGGGCCGGAAAAAGGAAACTGATTCCTTATACTGCTAATGTTGCTGGGGCAAAGTTGACGCTTTCGAATGATCACCCCGCAAGCTGAGACCATGAGTGACATCAGAAACGTCATCAAGGCCTGTCTTGTTGGCCAGGCAGGTGGCACATGCACGCTTACCCGGGGACTTGGAGCATTCACTGGCCTTGGCCACAGCAAAACGATCAAGGATTAGATCGCCACTTTTGCCTCAGACCTGTCACTAAGCTCTGGACTGTTTCGATGGGCTCTGTGCAGCAGACAATATATCTAATAGTCTTTTTGCTGTTTATGTCACGTCTTCGTACGAAGCACGAACATATCTTAGTACATAGAACTTCTTTAATTTCTTCATCAATCGTGAGTTATCTTTGGAGGAAGCCACAAATGTGTGCTTCCAGTGCAAATCGGCACAGCACTAAACCAAGACCACAGTCTCTAACGCTGGTTTTCCCTCCATGAACCCCGGAACAGGTGTCTTGTAAATGCCTCATCAGGAATGCTTCCGTCATTGGTACTGCCTGAGTGTGGCTGCCCCATCCCGAACCCATCGATCGGCAGAATGAGTGTGTCGCGGAATAACGTCGGAGTACCTAGAGATGAAAGGTCCCTCATGTCTGTTAAACCCTTGTCCGTCTCTTGCAAATATTCCCAAACCACATCCGTCCATGCTGCTGGGCCGGTGGAATTCATAACCTCAAAACTCGTCGGTCTCCAAGACGGGCTTTCGCTGGAGATGTTGTGCTTTTGCTTCAGATCATCCCAAGACTGAACAACCCGGGATATCATCATTGGGAAGACAGGGTGACCAGGGGCGGCGGCTATGGTCCATTGGCAGAACTGGAGTGTATGAGCGATGTCGGCCCATCTGCCTCCATCACGTTGGTCGAACTCAATACCGACGACCAGCCGGGTATGGTTGCGGAACGGTCTCGGTACCCAGTCGTCAATAGGCTTTAACGCGACAGTGTCTGTGTCTGTATAGACCCCACCTTCAATATAGAGAAGTAAGTATCGAAGTAGATCGGATCTCATGCCAACATTAGGCAAGGAGTTGAAGGTTGAGACGATGGCCTCGTCATGGCCAAAGTAGCGGTTGACAAAGTCTTTCCCGCCATCAGGACCAACTAGAGTACTGCAAATAGTCAGTTGAAGCCCTAGGAATTGATGAATTTGTAGCACAGATACCCCAGCTGACTGCACTTACTATGTGTAATCTGGGTTCATGGCCAGCCAGGTAGCCGTCTCCTTCAAAGTGTCTGGCTTTACCTGATTCTTCTTACCCCAGACTCTCGGGAGTATAATCTGCCAAATACTCTGAGGAATAAGGGGATCCTGGTGTGGCTTGACCCAGTCATATTTTGCGGAAGCATCGTCCCAGCTGCGGTGTTTTTGCCGGGTGAAGCCATGGTCTGGTGAACCGGGCCGTTGCAAGATGGAAGTACTGTACAGTAGCAAGCATGTTGTTAACACTACCATGGATAGACCTGTCAAGAGGCGGGTGCGGTATCGCGGTCGTATAACGTGCTGAAGGGCGTGATTGCACAGAGACGACATTGATTTTGAATCGGTAATACCATGCATTTAAGATGCGAGAGAATCAAGTGAGGATGCTAAGCAAGGTCTACTTGCGCCCTATGATAGCTACTGCACCGCTGGATAATGGTTATCATGGCGTTACACATCAACTGTCTAGGCCAAAAAGCATTTTGGCACCCGTGCAACCAGCCAGCATTATAAATCAGGACTGAGGGTGATACACAAGTTCAATTGCAACTTCTGCTGTAACAGCCGCCAGTGAGGCCAAGACTTCCCTCTAAACTAGGTACATGGCGCCTGGTTGCGGGCTTGGATGAACCTAAGATACCGTAAGCCGGGATCCGGGGTCCAGCGTCGTTCAAAGATACAAAACGGCCAATTACCGCCTTTTCACCTGAAGAAAATGCAAGAAAACGAACTTCCGGATTTTTTGTAAGCACCAGCTCAAGATGCTGCTTTCGATTATTCTCACTGTTTTTATTCCTTTGAGCAGCGCGTTCGGAGGGCCTTTTAGCCTTTGTATTTCAGACCCTCCTTTGCAGCTCGTTGCTGGCAAATCCGTAATACAAACAATGTACATGCACTAAACCCCCTCCCTCCGTCACTAATGCAGCAATGCTAACCAGATTTTGCAGCAACCATACCCCGGCCAGGAAAGACTGCCGCGCAGCCATTTACTTTGCAAATCCTGCCTTTCCACCAATCACGTACTTTTATGGCTCAGGATCCTGTCATTTTGGATCGGAAAACGCCAGCTTCCAGGTGCCCATCAGTGTGCCAAATGGTGATGCATATGTGACCTGGTCAGACCCGTTCATCCCTTGCCTCTTTTCTACCTTACGTTACACTAATAAAAAGCTGTGTAGGACGTGCGGGGCGGCAGCACATATGTGTATGCGCGCTAATGTTTCGGAGGGACGCGGTACCCTTCGAGCTCCCCAGTCACAAGACGGGACTATTTCTTGTCAAACGTGGTCCCAGAATGGTAACACGACACTGTCGGCGTCCTTTCACTCTGTGGAAGGTGATTCGACCACAAATACAGGCAGAGGCACAACTTCGAGTACAAGCACAACGTCAAGCACAACGTCAAGCACAAGCATAACCGTAACCACAGCCGCAAGCCCCGCGAGTTCTGTGGTTATCAGCGAGGATCAATCCATCCCACGCTCCAATTTATCCAATACCGTGAGCCCCAGCGCTGACGGCAATGGTTTTGTTCAGGTTAGCACCGCTTCTCGTCTTGCAGCCCCTGACATCGCTCGAGGGTTGGTTACAGTAACTCGAACCGTTACAACTCTATTTACAACTATTGTACTATCCGAGTCGCGTTGAGGAGTCTTCGATTATATGTAGCATGTGTTTCGGTTGATTCTTCACCTCAAAGATTTATGCGACATTTGTCGTGGGGGATTTTCATATTATTTAGGTGTGTAGTCCGAAATAACTTTGCTGTGGATACATGCCTCTTCATACTTGCTGGACTCGCAGTTTTTAGCGCCAATGTAATCCTAAGCTTTTTCACGGTGTGTGGGGCATGAATGAATATTGGCCAATCGTATTGCAAAACAAATTATAGGTGGGCTGGTTCCAACCTATCAAAATATGTGCAAACGCTTTTATTGTGATACCAAACTGTCGGGTTTATCTCCGCTTCTTCAGCACACCGGTAGTAATTTCCAGCTCCTGAAGCAACACGGTGATCCGGCCACAAAAAATCCCCCGATTATTTTGGGGAAGCCATCACAAATACCGCAATATGGGGAAAACAAAAGCCTACGGAAATAACCTGAGCGTGATGAACTTAGTTGGAGATACGATGAAGGCGTCTTTATTGTTCCTATCTGCAATTCGAAGGAAATCAGGAAAAGGGTCTGCTCCTACGTCCCTCCAGGGGTGCAAGAACAAACAGAACAAACAGAACAAACAGAACAAACAGAACAAACAGAACAAACAGAACAAACAGAACAAACAGAACAAACAGAACAAACAGAACAAACAGAACAAACAGAACAAACAGAACAAACAGAACAAACAGAACAAACAGAACAAACAGAACAAACAGAACAAACAGAACAAACAGAACAAACAGAACAAACAGAACAAACAGAACAAACAGAACAAACAGAACAAACAGAACAAACAGAACAAACAGAACAAACAGAACAAACAGAACAAAAACAAACAGAACGGACAGAAGCCTGATCGGCATTAAGATTCTCCGTAGAAGCAAAACTGCCAATTGCATTATCCACTGCTGTGAGTTTTGCAGCAACAAAACTTAACGCTTGCGAATCTCCAGCTGCCCGCATTTTTTTCGGGCGGCGTTTATCTCCTCATCAACTCCAGCGCCAAACTTAGTCCGAAAAACTGACCTGCTCCACACATAGAATGGTACATCCGGTGAGTCATTTTTGAAGTAGCCTACGACGTATGTCCGCGGCCATCTTTGGGCGTTTTCATCCGGCGCGGAAGCAAAGAACGCGACTACAACTTCCGATAGCTTTTTGCCGCTGAGTGAGGACGCGTCACGACTTTTGCCAATTATTGACACCGGGCATTGGTATGCCTGCTCCCTGTAGTCTGACTTTTTCACTAGAACATACCTTTTTGCCTGCGGATGCTCAGTGTTAAGGCTCTTGAGTTGGACTGCTAAATAAAAGCTAATATCCAGTACAATTGTGCCTTTGACACTGCGTTTGTCACACCTGTCAGGGTCATACGCTAGAGTAATTTGTACGTTTCCGTGGGGCTTTGTTCTGTCAATGAACGTTCTTTCTCTTAGATCGGCCTCTGGATCTTCGCTAGTCAATCTTGACGTTCTCGAACCAACCATACTTTTGGTATTTGTGCGGGGGTACTTCCGACGATAAGCCGAAAATCGCTTTGACATCTTTTGGTCGCCATAAAAGCCGTCTTCTAGAAGCTCCAGGGCGCCAGGACAGGTTTCAATCCACTTGCGCGCAGAACGGAGGAGTCCGTTCGGGGTTTCATCTGGGTTTTCGTGGGCGAGTAGGAACTCCAATCGGAATTTCACATCAACGAAGTCGCAGCCACGCAACTTGCAATCCTGTTGAAGTGCTCGCCAAGCGGGCGTATGCATATTTTGAGTACTAACTCTTTTAAAGAGAAGTGGCCAAATATTGTCTTGCTCCTCAGAGGAATCATCCGCGGAGGAATCCTCGGGTGAACCCTCCTCCTCGTTCGTAGCGTCTCTCATTTCTAAATCCTCTTCTATGGTTGCAATCTTCTTTGTCGCTTTTGGCTGTTTTTTCGCAGGTGCAGGTTCCTCTTCTTCCTCATCATCTTCGCTATCAGGAGTTGGCAATTTACTTTTCCCCTTTGTCTTCTTTTGCGTAGGCGCGGGCTCTTCCTCTTCATCATCTTCGCTATCGGATATCTCTACAACCTTTGGCTTCTTTGTCGCTTTTGGCTGTTTTTTCGCAGGTGCAGGTTCCTCTTCTTCCTCGTCATCTTCGTTATCACGAGTCGGCGGTTTCTTTCTCTGTGCCCCCTTTACCTCTGGTGCTTTTTTCGCCTCCTGGTCGGAAAATTTTATCCTAACGCCACTGTCTTCAGGGACTTTGTATCCTGCTTTCTCGGCTGATTTGCGAAATTTTTTCTCGGCTGCGGCGAATTTCTTTGCGCTTCCAGACCATTCAATTGGATAGGGACTCATTTGCTCGGCTTGGTCTGCTGCAAAGTTCACATCGGGTGCTAACTCATCAAGGAATGGAATCAAGTTCTGCTCAAGGNTCATCTTCGCTATCAGGAGTTGGCAATTTACTTTTCCCCTTTGTCTTCTTTTGCGTAGGCGCGGGCTCTTCCTCTTCATCATCTTCGCTATCGGATATCTCTACAACCTTTGGCTTCTTTGTCGCTTTTGGCTGTTTTTTCGCAGGTGCAGGTTCCTCTTCTTCCTCGTCATCTTCGTTATCACGAGTCGGCGGTTTCTTTCTCTGTGCCCCCTTTACCTCTGGTGCTTTTTTCGCCTCCTGGTCGGAAAATTTTATCCTAACGCCACTGTCTTCAGGGACTTTGTATCCTGCTTTCTCGGCTGATTTGCGAAATTTTTTCTCGGCTGCGGCGAATTTCTTTGCGCTTCCAGACCATTCAATTGGATAGGGACTCATTTGCTCGGCTTGGTCTGCTGCAAAGTTCACATCGGGTGCTAACTCATCAAGGAATGGAATCAAGTTCTGCTCAAGGGATGCGTCTGCTTGCTCGAAAAAACGACGGATGTCCCGAGCAGTACGCTTCAACTGCCGTTGTGCAGCGGTCCCTTCCTCTTTCTTATCGTCGTCTTTCCTGTTGGCAAGCTTTTTATCTCTCTCTCTTGTCTTCGCCATGTTTATGTCTAACAGGTGTATAGTTCAGGAATTTGTTCAAGTCTGTCGCTTGCAAGTTCGTATGGAACTAGCGAGGTCTCAGCAGCAAATAAATAACAACAGAACCGCGTGTAAACCAGGAAGCGGGAACAGGGAGTTAGTTTCCCAAAACCTGGACTCAGGGCGGAACCTGCCGAATACTGGGCAACCATGTGCTATACTTAAGACCAAACATGAGCAGTAAACGCAACCTTTACCCTTCTCAATGGAAGCAAAATTCAAAAATGAACATCATTGAACTATATGCCGTGCTTGTCATGGGATTGCTGGGTTTCTGGCCGTGCATAATTCTTCTTTTCAGAACCTTACGACTTTCCCAAATTTTAATGACAAGCTTCGAGCGATGGATACAATACCCTCTTGCAATAAAAGGGGCATATAGAGCCACGCGCCTCGAGCTATTGTTAATTTTTGCATTCATCAGCTGTAACATTTTCGTCATGGCGTTTCGTCTTTCAAGCCCCGCTGACTTCGAAAGGCGGTCGGCAGTTGTTTCGGCTATCAACGTTGTACCGCTGTTTGTGGGAGGTAACCCTAACCCGCTTTTTGACCTGATTAGCGTTTCCACTAGTAGCTATCACCTCATCCATTACTGGATTGGCGGAGTTGCGATCCTGGAGGGTCTAATCCATGCGGGGATATCCATTCAATCTGGAGGTAACCAGCTGAAGATATCAGGAATCCTGGTAAGTTGCCGCCTCCATTGTTTGTTATCCAGCTGACCAAACAGGCCGCAACCTCCTCCGCCGCGATATTCTTGACTTCTCTTTGGATTGTCCGTCGATACCGATACTGGTTGTTTGTGAAGCTGCACTTCGTTCTAGTCTTGACCTTCCTTGCAAGTATCTTTTGGCATGTTTTTCTCCAGAATGAGGTTGTGAGTAGAACACCGGTTGTCGTGGGAGGCGCGCTTTGGATCTCAAGGCTTCTGTTTTGGCTTTTCCGGATATTTTTTTCGGCCTCTGCAGCCGTTCACACTCGGCGCCAAGAGAAAGGGGCAGCCTATGTACAAGTTTCATGTTCTCGATCAATCAGAACATTTCCTGGCTGCTATTTCTATATATATCCTTCGAGGGGCTTTGCAGGCAGCTTCCCGATGTTTGCCATGTGGCACTCGACAAGGTCGTTGGACGGAGGCAACGAGATTGGCTTCCTTTTATCAGAGAGTGAAAGAGTTTTCAATCATTCCAGCTTCAAAATAGGGAAAGGTTTACGTCTGGACGGCCCGTATGGACGGAACATCGATCTTGGGAACTACGAATCAGTAATTCTGGCGGCAAAAGGTATGGGTATCGCGGGTATTCTTTCATCTGCCCTGTTCCTGCTCGACCGTCATAATTTGGATACACTAGCGAAAAAAGAGCAGATGAGTTTTGATGAGGACGGTGCGATTCGGTACACGAATCGAATTTTTCGTGACCAAACCCGTAAAATAGTCCTCATTTGGATACTCGAGGATAACTGCCAGGAAGACTGGGCAGCTGCGCAAATTCGTGATCTACAGAAGATTGACACACAAGCGGTATGTCACAACTCGAAAACCCATCCTTCAAAGCTAACTGTCAAAGATACTTCACTTTTGGTGCATCTACCCATCCGAGGAAACGAACGAGGCTCCTTTTCATATCGACAAGGACTGGCAATGTCACTATTCCAAAAAAGGTCAAGACGAGAGATTCTTCAGGGGCATCATCTCCCAAGCTACCCGATCACCGGGCAAACACGTCGTTATGAGTAAGTGCCAGTGTGCTAAATTCTATTTTGCCAAAGCTGACGTACGATCCAGCATGTGGAGACTCTATCTTTACCGGCATTACAAGGAAGGTTGTAATCGAACTAAGCAGACTAGATAATCCAATCCGCTTCGTAGAGTTAGATTATCGGCCAGGACATAGAAAAGCTACAGATTCTGAACTGAGATTGCAAGAGCAGGGCGACGCCAGGCAGAAAACGATCAAAAAGACTGGTGAAATGAAAAAACGGTCTGCCTGAGTGCTCTCTTGCTGTTCATATCACATAGTTCGCGAAAGTTTTACTGTATAGTTCGAGATCCTGTCAGTAATATCACAGAATTAATGGACAATTGTACCTTTTTTGATATTCACCCACACTTGTACCCCGCTTAAGTTAAGGGCACGCCTGCCAGGGCGCTTGGCGATCCCGCACTGCAGGGATAAGAATGTAAAAGGCGCTAGTTTTCTGCAAGGATGATTTAAAAATGGATATGGCGCTAAAGTGGTTTTCTGTAAGGGAGAGCATAAAAGTGGACAAGTGCTAAAGTGGTTGCAGGTGACCAGACAAGGATTCTCATGCATCCAGTAGCCGCGCGTTAGTTTGACGCGCTCGCCCATCCCAAAAGCCTGGATGTGGGCTTCTGGTAGCCGCGTTTTAGATATTTAGTCGTATGTGCTTGCCGAAATTTCGATTGGCATCTGACACTCAGAGCTACCCACAACTAAACCCGTATACATAAACATGCATACAACGATGCGGCCTCGTCCTCGAACCATAGCGCAGATAAAAGAAAGAAGTTTCGCTACACGCCGGGCAGGACTCGTTAACAAAGCAAGACAACTCAACCAGAAGACTGGTGCCAGAACTGCAATCCTAGGCACTTATAACGGCAAATTCTTTTACTACGATAGCACCAGCGTCCTATCCGACCTAGGGATCATAGATAAGATCCGAGGAGAGAAGGTCGAATCACCTTCAGCCGAAATAACAAGCGAGTCTTGTTCGATTTCAGACACCCCCGTTTCCCAAGACTTTGATGCGACAAATCAACCGGAGCATTCTGCAACTTCCGACAGCCCATCCCTAGAGTCACTGGCCGATATCGGCTTTCTTGAAAAGCCAGCCAAGTTAGAGCCAGCAAAGCCAGAAAACCCTGAACAGCCTACTTTAAAAGACGCCCAATTCAACTTTTTCGCCATGTTCTCAAACGAGGATCACAGTTCGGTTGCAGGCAAATCGCCAAAGACCCAAAATTTGGATTCTGATGTGATAGATTGGGGCTTGGACTTTACGGTATGAGTCGGTAAAAGAAGATTTCATCTTGTACAATATCGGTTTGCCTTGCTGCACAATTGTTTCTCTCAGTGTTGACATGGTTGCAAAACTCGGACTGACCTGGGAGCCGGGAATGTGGAAAACAGTACCATGTTCCCGGACTCTGGCTCTCAAAGCTTATAAAATATAAATACTTCACTTTTTACGCAACAATAAAAAGCTGTAGCAATCGTCAAAATGCAGCCTACATTCATGCTCTATATACTAACAAGCCTCGTAATCTGTCACTCTTGGATTAAACAAATAATGCGTATAACGCTTAATGGCACCCTTATCGGCCCCGTAGGATATATGCGCGGCTATATTGGTAAAAGCGACCCAAACTTTGTGGACCATGCCAATACATACCTCCTCCCTCCTAACGGGCGATCAAAGGGTATGGTGCTCAACAGTAATGGAATATATAATCCGTCTCAAAAAATAGGAAACTACAGCCCCAAATACCCAATATTGTCTGCTGCTCCTAGGGACTTTATTGCTTTGCGCTACCAAGAGAATGGGCATGTATCACTCCCAGGGAGTGGTCCTCCCAAGCCAGAAAACCGTGGAACAATCTATATCTATAACACAAGCGAACCCGATGACAACCACAAGGTTCTAAACATTCATCAAAAATGGGCAACGGGCCGGGAAAAGGGAAGACTCATCGCGACGCGTCCTTTTAACGATGGCCAATATTATTAAATCAATAACGGCGCCATTTCGGTGAAACGACAAAACAATATAAGGAAGGTTGCCAAAGCCCCACAAGGCGCAAATCTTTGGTGTCAAGCCGATATGCGGCTTCCGCGTGACCTGCCCACCTCAAGAATTTACACACTCTACTGGGTTTGGAACTGGCCTACGATTACGGATAAATGCAAAATTGCATCGCCGCAATTATATACTTTATACCTAAATATTAAACTTCGGACCGAAAAAATTTCAAATAAAGGTAACATTGCGTTTATAAGCAACCAGGACCCCAATAATAGGGTTATTTTGGAACAGATGCAAATATGAGAGCGTATATTTCGCGCTGCCAATATGTACGTAAAACTTAGCTGGGCCGCGCCCGAAAGGCGTAAAATTGAGAAAAGCCCGCGACAGGTCTTACCAATAAACAGGTTTCTGGTCTAATCCAGGATTGTGGCATTCGAATTGCGATAAAGCCCATGGAAAGCCATGTAACATCCAAACTAGTTTGTTAGCCAACCCAAAATGGAACTTGTTGGCATCATCCAGGTGCCGCTTTCCGCATTCATCTATGACCCCTTCGTGGGAAGGGGGCGGCACCCGACTCTTGTGAAAAAGCTTATGCGTGTTTTTAGGAGAACCGGATGTCGTCCGCACCTAAGGGAAAATCATGTTCAAGGTCTAGTCGACGCAAGAACCCTCTCGCGTATTAATAACAGGTTGCAAATTTCAGGGGAGAATTTACTGCCGACGATCAACACAGGCGGAAGTCATCCTACCATCAAGCTAAAACGATGTATACTTTGCATGGATGGCCAGCAAAGGATTGCAGCTGCCGAGAAAATGTTTGGGTTGGAATACACATGGACCGTGCGGTTGTATTCTGCAACGAGAGGTAGCCCACACAATCGTAACCCTGCATTGTCATTGAGTTACCGTGCTGATGAGTACTCGACAGGATTGCGGCAAATAGCTTGCCACCAAATGCCGGCATTTTCCCGCCAAACAAAGTTTTCCGACGGGAACATTTATTACCACATCCGCAAAGCGCAAGAGACAAAGTCCTGGAAACTAGCACAGAGTTACAGAGTGGAGCTCACACAATGTAAAGAGAAGATTCTGAACCAGCTTATCCAGCACCACTTGACAGGCATAACTGAAGGATATGTAGCTGCAAGATCCTTCATAGAAGCATTGGACCTTCTTTTGCCGTACCCCGGACTATTGGAGGGGCTGGAGCTTGCTAATTGGCATAGGTACCTAGCCCTGCATTGGGACGAACCGATCGTTCACTTTTTAAGCGATCATCTGTATTCGACATACGAGCTCATTGTTGAAGGAGTCGCGGAGGCGAGGAAGTATTGCGATATAACGACAGTCCGTTGTCTCGCACTTCGATGTCCAGCAAATAGAAACGATGCAGCTTTTATTCAAAAGAAACTCGAAAATGGTACACTGTTTCCTGGACTGACAGATCCACAGAGCCGTCTCAAAATCCTGGAGAACATTCTCTCGATAAAAGTAATAATCCCAAGCTTAAAAACTTTCCATAAAAACATGAAATATTTTGCGATCGGGGCCAGGATCATTAAGGAACACCTCCTCGATAATGACCTGCGAAGTGCATAGAACCTGCCCGAAAAACTGTCGTGGACTCTGCCCACCAATCCCACAATAAAAGCAGCCGATGGACATGTAACAATCTCTAACATGGACCAAAAAATAGCATTAAAGGCATTATTTCTCACTGCAATCCGTTCATTTCCATATCTTTCTTCTAATAAACCGAAACAGGACGTGCGAAGGGAAGCAACTGTAGCAAACGTCGACCCTGGATTTGTATATCTGCTTCAAGCTGAGGCCAAAAATTTAGGCCTCTCGTCATCCAAAATCGAAAAGGCATTGGCTGGACACCAACCAATCCCTCGGAGTATAAAAACTCGTGATCAGGAGATTTACTGTGACTGGAAATGCGGCAAACCAAATCTACGTGCCTTTATTAACCTTCAAAAGCATGCATTCCTCCCAGACTTGGCATCGGTACATGGGAAAGACGGTCTTGTGCCGTTGTTTGTGTTTCGGGACTTTATGGAAGCCTTCTTTGGGAACGACGCATTTATGGTAGAAATTGAGCCTCCGGAACAGGGTCATACTGGTGCGAGCGCCTCGAGTTTCCCGGGCGGAACCCGCCCAAATGTGCGTCGTGACATCGCTGACACCGGCGCGATGGATGTTGATCGAACCCCGGAACAGAGTGATGGCAACACCTTGCCTTCACCTACCGACAGAACACGGCCGAAGCATTCGCGTGTCAGACAAAAGCGACATCACCCTTACAACCGGGCCGCTAAACAAGGAGCTTCGGGATCGCAGACCCGCCAACGACGCAGCAGGAGTTCAAACGAAGTAATCCTTAATCAAGACGTATCAATGTCTGAGGCAGAGGCAGCTATAGCTGACAGAGACCGAATGCAACGCTCCGCAATGGACCGTCGGAAATCCACGCTGGATCCAGAAGACACTCGGCTCGCTATGGCACCAAAACCGTCTAAAGTAGCAAAAAAGAAGCCAGACAAGGGCAAGGGGAAGGCCAAAGCTGAGGTTTTAAATCAGCTGCTTTCACAATCGCCTGGTTCAAGAAAAACTCCGAGCCAGTCTGTGATTGTTCAGCCGACCGCGAGAATTCAGCCTACACACAAACGGCCTGGAGGCCCCAGTACAGCGTTAGCGGAGAATCCACGTGGCAGCCCGCCAGAATCCCCATTCATCGCACCTCCTGATCTAGGCCTGCCCAGTATAGCGACGGAAGAGGAGAATCCCCGCGACCGGCCAAGATCGCCGCCACTCGTTGCACCTCCTAGCCCCTACAGAACGATTACGGCTGCAGAAGTAGATATTGGTCAGTCTTCAAAAACCGTTGCTTCAGCTGCTCAAGGATTGCCTGAGCCGCACATTGACCGGAACCCCGGTAAAAAAAGAATTGTTAAAACTGGGGTGAACACTGTGGAGATTCGGCAGCCCGCTAGAACCGACCCTCCACTCAAACGCCCCAGGATAGCAACGAGAATGGTACCTTCTAACATAGCGATGGAAGACGAGAACCCCCGTGACCGGCGAAGATCGCCCCCATTCCTGGCACCTCCTAATCCAAGCCTGCCTATAATGACGACGGAAGACGAGAACCCCCGCGACCGGCGAAGATCGCCCCCATTCCTGGCACCTCCTAATCCAAACCTGCCCAGAGCGAGGGAAGAGCAGAAACCCCGTAACAACCCCCAAACATCCCCACTTGCTGCACCTAGTCCAAATACGACCGACCGACCACGTCAGTCAACAGCAGACAGGCGTCAGCGTACGGATGCAACCAATTCGGCGGCGCAAGCGGGAGTTCCCCACCAAAACCCCCAATTTGTCTCTTCAGGCCCGCCAAACCAAGAAGCGAGATCGAAAGCAGTCGGCCGTTGGCTCACCCCAAAACCGCCAGTTATGACTCCACCTAGTCCAACTTCGTCCAACCAACCATTTCACAAGATCATGCATCAAAACCAAAAGCCGCAGGCAGTCAAATCAGACCATCGAGCGGCCGACACAGAGACAGGCGAGTCCTTCGCACAAACAAGAATAGCATTATCGGGTTCTCCTGAATCGACGTCATGAGCTGACAGGTTCCCAAAAATATACGTCAAGCACATCGTGGCTTTTTTGCTCAAACCGTCAACCACAAGAGAGGGAGGGGGATCGCTGGATGGCTCCCTAACCAAGTTTGTTTCCTCCCCTGACCTCGTCTCAGCCCAGTTGATTTATTGTGAATAAATGGTTAGATTAGAATTATGGTTGCGCACTGAACAAAAATGCGGCTTCAGACTTTCTCGATTCGGAATTGGCTGTCCCAACAAGACAAAGAAAATCAGTTTGCTCAGATCCTCCGGTGATTCTTCTTTCCTGAACGTGCTTCCGTCGTAAAGTTCTTGCTGGAAATACTTGGATAGTGGCATATCCGATACATTACGTACTGCCTTTGATCCCGATGCACTGTCACTGTCCACAGTCAACCGCTGCCTTTTCCTCTTGCTTAAGAAACCACCCCGGCTATTCTTGGTGAGTGAAGGGATCAGGATGCTGGCTATTTTTCATGGTGCCGTCTTGATGAGTCCTGGTCCTGCTCGTAGGACGTCTCCGACCTTCAACTGTCGCGTCGGTCTCTCGGGTAGTGTTAACTGGATTATTTTGTGCAACCACCTCACGATCAGCTCGCTGTTGTGCTCGCTGCTCAGCCCGAAGATGCTTTGAAGACTTTTTTTTTGGCTTTCCGGGACCCTGTGATACAGCAGCAGGCTTAGGCCTCCCCACACTCGCAGCATCACCTGGGGGAAACTACTTTTAGTCCGTGCGTGCCACTGTAAGTACGTTGAAGACGAATAGGTACAACTGTAACACGAGTTTGACTCCTTCATTTTCTGACGAATTAGCACGCGTTAGGGCGATAAATAAGAATGCATTGATTGATTGATGGTGGGCGGAGTAATGCACCGACGATCGCTCGTAGTTCTATCCAGGTGCTGTTACAGTCCTTCCGTGTCCAATGGCATCCGCGGGCAAGACCGAATCCCCTCTGCACATTACCAACAAACCACGCCGCGACCCGAGGCGCAAAACAGTACGCGTCGTCAGCGTGTTATCGGGCGAAATGGGTCTTCGTTGCTAAGGATTTGCAATGAAATTGATAGGCCTGCACACTTCTTTTGGTTTTGTTGGTAAATATTGATTGCCAATTACGTTTAAGTGTTTGGAATTAGTAGGAGGCTAAAGCATCTGTGTTGTCAATTTCGTTGCCGCCAAAGATGATAACGATGACAGGTGGTCGTGAAGACACGTTGTAGACTACATTTTAGAAACAAGAGAAAGGAAGCACATTTGTCTATACCTGGCTTTGGATGCCTCCCTTGATGGCGCTAGATTTAGACGGTCTGTCAGCCGAAGCGGCCACAACTAAGCCTGCCGAAATAATCTGAACGATGAATGAAGAGAGCCAACTCTTTTCGAGCGTTTCTGATTGATTGAAACTAACCCATTTCGCTGACGAGACTAAAACTACCTGCTCAAGCATCATTCTTGTTTATCTCAGGGTTATAGGCGGCTGTGGGTTTGGTCTTAAGGAACAACCCCTTCCAGGGTGGAGAAGCCAAGGATGTAGATGGGGTCTTGGGAGTTGCACCATTGCACCACGACTGGCACACCTCCCTTATTTCCAACCGATTTCTTTTTTTCACCTTCATCCGTCTGAAAACAGATGGCTGATTGGCTCAGTGGCAGTATAACCACCTAACCCCTTATCCGTTGACAAGGTCAGAAGGAGGAACGACAAAATGCCCTTTGTACAGTTCATCCCAACCGACAGCCAGGTTTGTCCAAAATAACTCACTGCAAACCGGACGAAGGTTCGAGTCCGCAGTCAGTCGTTTTGACATGTCTCAGCTGACTAAGTTTTGAGAAGTCAGATCAAGTGACGTTAACTAGCATTTCGGCTAACAACCAAGGACACCTGTCATATTTATGACGTGTCGTCTACAAACCCATTACACACTACGCTCATAATTAAAATCAGCTATCTATTCCCTACGAGCCTCGATTCTGTACACGCCCACTGTTTAGTATTCGTCTCGAAGACAAGCAGCATTCAAAATGGTTCGTGCCTCAAATCGATTAAATTTTGCAACATCTCTAACCTTATGTAGCCGTTCGACTGCCAAACCCTTACGGAAAAGGTTCCCGCACACGCCAGTAACCCTCCTTCATGGGTCGAAGGCAGAGGGCAAATGGTTTACTTTAAGGACTGCTGGTACTACGTTTATGAAGGCAACAACCACATCACACCTATCGAAAAGTGCGAAAGCTGTAGCAAGCAAGGGAAATTGCCACAAGGGACGGCGATCTTTATTGGAGGCGACAAACTTGGCAATTGGTGGGAGGAAGAAGTTACTGAATCGTTTGATACAACTTCTTAGTAATTTGATACCCCTCACAAAGACCCATGAACAGGGAAAGAACAGCATTCTTTTTAATATCCCCCCATATCTCCATCGATACACTCGATGTGGTGTCGTATCCGTAGGAAATATCGCCTTGGTAAATGAAGCTAGTATTTATAGCTTCAGCAACTTCTACACCAAAAATTTCCGCAATAACCAACAAACGGCATCCCTTCAATGTTAAAGATGGCGAAGGCACGACGGTATACGTCGGGGTTTGCAAGCAGATGACACCATTGTTTTCAACAACATTGGCGTCAAAAAGATCCTTCGCAATAGTTGGGATGTAGGCAGATGCAAGGTTAATTCGCATCTCAAACGCGACTTGGTTTGGTTGTTGTATTGAATTAGTTGGGCTAATTGTTGTAATCGACGCCGCTACAGTACCAGGGCATGGAGCGGACCTGACTATGGCATTATATATACGACGCGGAAACAGCTTGCGAGCTTGGTTGAGAGACGCATCTTGGAACACAGAAAGACTTTCTGTCGTCGTAGTTATGCACTGAGGGGCGATAGCGGTCTCCGGGGCTATAGTTGTCGTCGCCGCCGAGGTGCAGTCATCCTCAATTTCGTCAACACTCCCTACCTTTTGTTAGCTTGCGAGTCATCTTCATGAATAATAACGGACTTACGTTTTCGTTTGTTTTGTGTCATATCGTTCCAAGTGTTAATTTTCTTTATGGCACTCGGTGACAAAAGATCTGAAACTTGACGTGCGAGTTCCAGTTTCGTCTCTTCACCCTGCGCCTCAAACCAGTGTAGCTTTGCCTTCAATTCAGATTTGCCTTCAAAATGAGAATTTGAAAAAGCCGCATGCCGCGTAAGACGATAGGCGAACCATGTAGGAAAGCTGATTTCGAAGAAGATTTTGGCGGTTGTGCTCTTAACTTCATTCAACCAATTTGCAGCGTTGCGTGGACAACAACTCTGCTGTTCAATGCGCGAAAGCAACCAGCTGACATCGCCTAGACTTTCAGAAATTCCACGAGGGCTCTTAGGACCTTCGGCCACTTCATCCATAGAAGGAAGATAAGTTAGGCGATTTAGAGAGGGATGTTAGAGAGGGGGGTTGGTGGGAGGTTAGTTAGGGAGTATGGTTTGTGAGAGCTAAGTGCCTAAATACTGAGCTACCCATCCGAAAACTAACCCTCCGAACACAGCTGACTTCCGTTCCCAGACTTGATTGGTAAAGGCATCCCCCTCCTAAAGCTCGTGCAGACGATTTGCTAAGTGACTTCTGACGCGAGATGGACACGGTTCAGCGAGGTTTTTGGCGCGTCATGATATACCACGTCCGCGTTCGCGCCCAAATGGAGCTGATTACCGCTGCTGCCTTGCATCACATCCCTGAGTTGGAACCTGGCAGCCGTCAAGACTTTGGAATCTCCAATCAGAAATCAGACAAAGACCGGCGTTCACAACGACGCTCCCGCCACCCTTCCCATTGTCTAAAGACAAGTATGAGAATGACCAACCATAAGACGTGACTGATCGGCGGGTTTGTTTGTATGTTTTGGGATACATAGGCTGGGACTGGATGGTTGTCGCGGGAACATACTGCCCATATCCTGGCAATACGTCGTTTATTGCTACCTTGGCTGCATGCGATAAGTATGCTCTGGTTGTGTATCGCCCAATGCTGGCCTATGATTTGGAGGCATCCTCATTTCTGGGCGTTCTCTGTGGATGCCAGTATGCATTCATCTCCTTTTGTGGAGGCCTCTTTGTTTACAATTAATTTCTTCCAAGTTGATTGGCATAATCTGCGTTTGCCTGCGGGTGGCACGTTGTTTTGGTTGTTTATCGATTCAGTGAACAGGGAATGTTGTTTTTCGCAGCTGCCTTTGAGTTGCATAATGTGACCATGGGTGCTGAATGCATGGGGTGAAAATCGTATACAGATTCTGAGTTTGGGTGTGGATGTAGTCACTCTTTGTAGAAGCGATACTAATCGTGCCAGAGGGAAATCTTCACGCGGTACGTCTTATCAACCGACTCGTCCCTAGAGGGTCACAGTACCTCCTGGGAACTAACAAGAGCCATATTCCAGCTTCTTCACATCGGCTACACCCATGCCCGCTCAGGAGTTGATCATACTCAGGCGGTATTAACCCACCCATGTCGTGCCCCCATATGGCCACATACGAGTTGACCAGAAAGTGCTGCGCACCACAAACAACGTTTACGGAAGAACTGGGAGGAGCTTGTTAGCCTGAAACTCTTAACACCATCTGAGCTTAAGGAGGGCATTGTCCGTTTAAATTCGTCGTCTTGGGACGACGTTGGCGACACTCCGGAGCCGGCCAAGATGCGGCTTGATAGAATTCGTTGCTACACCGATTCAAGCAGGAAGCTTCGCTGGGCCGAAGATGCTCAGAAGAGACACTCTGCGGAGCTCTCCTGGGTTTTGGGACAGTTGCCCCTCGTGCAGGCCGAGGAACGCCAGCGCCAAAAGGAGTTGGATATAAAGCACGCGATGAAATACGGCTCCGTACAGAAGAATACTAGGAGCATGGCAGAAGCGCAGAAAACCTCAGATTCACTCCGCCGGAGCCCACGGATTGCTGCCAAGCTTCAAAAGGCTGCCATGGTCAACCTGCCAACTGTCCCAGAGAGACAACAAACCGGTTCTATTCCTCGCAAGCGCTTGAGACAAAAAAATGCGCCGTGCACTGTTTTTCAGGAGGAAGCGAGCGATAACACTTCCAGCCGACGTCGGAACCAGGCACGGCCAGCGGATTCCGTCCGAGAACCAGCACAGGATGTTGCTCCACGGAAACGTCACAAGGTAAGGTTACGTACCAAAAAAACCCAGCAACGCAACTTTAGGAAGCCCCTCCGCACCCCCACTTGACAAGCCATAGGAGTCCTTAATCTCATTGATGTCATTTTGGGAATTTACTGTATGTGATCAAGCTATAGCCAGAGAAAGAAATTGACATTCACCCTTCGATGGTGGCATTGGTGTATGGCATGCCCCTTGCATCAGCAAGGACTATCCTTCTTCAAAAGTGTCTTCCGACATAAACACTTCCTTTATCTTTTTTTTTTTTTTTTTTTTTTTTTGCAACAGCAAATAAACTAACTCCTTTCACAGTTTTGGGGCTTTCTTAGCGTAGAAATATAAAATCAAATCTCCAAACAATTTTAGCGAGAGCAGATCACTAAGGGTGCACATTTTGAAAGCCGAAGCTTCTTATGAGAGAGGTATAAAGGATCGGGCTCGTCACAATTTTACTACAAAAAGAATCCGTCCCACATTTATTCACCATGAATTAAAAGCTTGAAGGCACAGCGTGACAGTTGGTCGCAATAGCGTTTGTCGCTGGAACTAATCTAGTTTGATTTAAAAATCTATTTTAAAACAGCTGCTTTGGCGCCTCTCGTAACATATGTGGATTTCAAAATTGGCTTTCTGCCTTGGAAAACCCCAAAATGGTTCCTGCGCCTACCCGCGATACAATTATTCTGCCCCTATCGGGAGTCCGCCCAGCCAAGATGAGTCTGGGAACAATACTAGTGATCCTGAGCATACGAAAAGTCTTACAGGCCCTCATCCTCAAGGAATTCTTACACCTGGTCGGTATGGCTTCCAACTAGCTGGGCGCTGTTGCTGATCAAATTGGCTTCGTTGGTTCGGATGTGCCCACTGGTTTCCGGTATGGTGGTTGTTAGGGGGAAGTTCGACAACTCCTACGACCTATAGTATCAGAACCATTTGCGGGACAATCTTGTTCGCCGAAACAACGTACCTGAAGGAGTTTGATAGTTTTGCAATGACGATGAATCGCCATGTTTGGCTTTCTTGATGCATTGGATCCAGATTATTGCCAGGATGCTAACGATCAGGGCGACTGCACTGACGACTATAGCGGCAATTACAGCGGGCTGGATGCTGTGAGCAGGAATGGATTCGGCAGAGACTGCTGGTAGATTGCTGGGTAAGGCTATAGCTGAAGGTGTAACATTTGTAGTGGCGCTGAGGAATACGGAAGCCCTGGTCCTATTGTCGCTGAGGCGTGCAGGGATAAGGTCGCTGGCGGCACAGGCTCCAGATGAGCATGGATTGCTAGAACAGCACCCAAGAAAGGGGAGACTGGTCTCTTTACATGTCCACCACACATCGACGCCTTTCTGATCCGAACAGTTTTGAGACGGTATGTTCTCGAATGAATCCGCAGCGAAGCTTGCTTGGGTGAGGTTTGCTTTCGGGCATATTCCGCTTCCGTCACAGGGATTAATGGTACAACAGCCTATAAATTCAGTAGCATTATTTTCGCAGACGTAAAAGTGACCGCCTTGGGGACAAGAGAAGCCGTGCTCCATCATAGAAATGTGTAGCTATTTGAAAACTTAACTTACAGCCTACAAAAAGTAATGTGCGCATGCTAATATTTTAATTCTCTGCTATTTGGTGCCGATTGCGATTTTCAGAAACAAGCAGTGTTGCCAGGAACCTGGTCTCTATCCAATCTCCAGGCTGCCACTGCGGTGCCACGTTCCAGGCGACACCTTCACGCTAAAAAAAAGGTGGGCCAAGAGCTTGCGGCAATATCTGAGCGCCCGCGTTTCTGGTGACAGCCAACTCCCGACCAGCCGACTTTACTAGGCTTTGTTGGCTGTAGGTCAGAAAAGGAAGGCAAATGGACGAGAATACGCAAGGTGGATCAAACAGGTTGTACCGGGGCGCTAAACATCTTTGCATTGAATTGTTCACGCGGTACTACTGCGCGATACGCTCTCAGCACGGCGTCTCTGTACGTAATGAGCCTCAATCCAGGATTTATGCGTGGAAAACTAGTATTGCTTCAACATTACTCTAAAACTACTTTATTATAACAGTGTCCATATCGTTTTCAACGTCAATCTGACATCTACGGAAATCACCCATAATTTGGCTGTCGATCGGTCGGTTTGAAACGATTGCAGCCTCCACAGCTTCTGTCCAATATTCACAAGTTTCAAACAATTGCGATGGCGATTCCGCAAAAACCCGTGAGGCGATGAGGCGAATTATGGCGTTGTCAGGTAAATTACGGTGTTGCCTGTACTGGTAATTAGCAGTTTTTATATTTATAAATTAACGTTGCAATAAACGAACATAATTTCCTCTGTTTCCTCGGAGTATACCAAAAGAAAAAGCGGCCAGGCTCCAACCAGCTCGCTCTATCGCTTTACCACTCGTTTACGTTCGATTAGGGTTCGCCGGGGTAATGTCACGTCCTGGGCACTTATGTATATATCGAGCACAATATTTGCGTTCCGGTAGCCATTTCGACGGTGAAAATGGCCGTTTTGTCTTTCCATAGCAACACGGGCCTCCAATATATCCAACACTCGAGCCAGATGCGCTTGCGCAAATTTGGACAATAATTTATCACCCCCATTTTCAATCACAGCATCCAAACCTTTTAAAATGCCGAAAACCCTTGGATCTAAGCTGGGGGTCTCACACGATAGTCTTGTCTGACCGAGGAGGATAGACCAGGGTTCGATTACAGACTCGAGCTTCTGCATGAAGAGGGCCATTGAATTCTGATGGACAAGGCGAGCACAAAATTCATATATACCCTTAATACGCATGTTACATTCGGCTCGCTTCTTTCCAAACTTACAGCTGATTGAGTGCTGTTTGCAAATATTTGAAGACATGGCTGGGGAACAATGCGTTGATGAATTTACACAAGTATGATTCGCAGCAGCTGCTGATGTGCTTACCGTTGTCGTGTTGATCTCCGTCCGGCAAGAGAGCTGATTTTATAATAGAAGCACCCTGAAACCAGGCTTTCGAAGAAAGCTTCACAGCCCATAGCCTGAATTCTGGCTCCTAAAGTCTGATTAGATTTGGAAATTTTGAATGGTATGGGTGTTAAAGAGTTCCATGTTCTACTATCTAGCTTTTATAAGGGCGAGTTGAGTCGCACGCGATCTAAATAAAGGTTTCAGGGTTATGTGATCGATCACATGTTCTCTTGCTTTCTCACGGGCATCCATAGTACGGCCCACAGAAGCAAACGTTTCGGCTGACTAACATGCCATGTTCAGAGGGTATTTATCAATTTATACAGTACGATAGTTCCCGAATTTAGTACTAGTTTTTGGCAGAAAAAAATTCGCTGCGTAGTAGGTACTCGAAGCTGCCAAAGGCAATTGAAGATCCACACATCAGAACATAGAAAATCTGTTTTGGCTGATGCTCTACTGCTGTACCCAACTACCGTAAATCGCAGTCACGGCAGCCAAGCTTTCTCCAAATCCAGAAAAACCAGAACAAAAAGCAGTGCCATGATTATCCAAGTCATGCACGCTACCAGAAGCAGTAGGCCAATCAGATCCCCTCCACCAGTAATGACTGTAACTCTTTCGTCAGTATCCTGGGTGGGTAGGTTTCTGCAATCAAAACATAGCCGCTAACTTACTGCATCGATGGGAATTTACAGAAGTCCATTGATAATACTGTCCTTCAACATCACCGTCAAAGGCGTTGTCTTTGTAGGTTTCGTAGGACTCCATATTGGAGAGATTGCTATTTTTGACTGAAAGCTTTCAAAAAATGTGCCAGAGAATAGTCAACAATACATTTTTTTGCTATAGGTATTATTATAGTGATAATACATGGAAGTTATGGGAAACGACACCTCCTGTGCGAATTTTCTCCTATTGGAGTTCACATAATATTCCTGGTTGAATCCGGTGTCCAGGATACAGGGCAGCGACCAGGATTCTGGCATTGTATGCCCTGCACAGGTTGCTTTGTGTTCGAACAATGAGAATGAACCCAGTGTTTAAACTATGCGGCTGAGCCCAGTGTTCAAACCATGTGGTTGAACCCAGAGTTCGAACTATGCGGCTGAGCCCAGTGCTCAAACCATATGGTTGAACCCAGTGTTCAAATTATACGGTGTTAGCCCAGTGTTCAAACTATGCGGCTGAGCCCAGTGCTCGAACCATGTGGTTGAACCCAGTGTTCAAACTATGCGGCTGAGCCCAGTGTCCAGGATACAGGATGCAGGACAGCTACCAGAATCCGGCCCAGTGGGGTCAAGCCAACAACAAACCAGTAGCTGACTCATCACTTTAGCAAAACTTGTACGCACCTACAAGCGTTGTAAACCCCACTGTCCACGGTCATTACTAAGCAATTGATCCTTGGAATTTACTGCGAGCCTACTTGGCCCCTTGAACCTGGTTTTGGGACGCTTGAAACTATGTTAAATAAATCTGGGTGGTGACATGGTGAGACATTGTGAAATATCGCCATAACCCATGGCTTCACCAATCTTTGCCATTGCTGCCATTGTTACGTCAGTCAGGTCTGGATGGGAGCTCTCGAGATTGATCAAGCGAAGAAAATTCGATAAAAAGTCAAAATGTGTATCTTCCAACCTTTGCAAGGCCCGCCGCCTCATGAGAAACAAGGAGTATAAGTATTGGCGCGAGAAGTATGAGCTCGCGAATTCAAGATATGACCGTAAGTATGGCCCAAATTCCCTAGTTTGCTATATTTGTTAACAGCGAGAAGTTGTGGAGTTGAAGCAGGTAGAGACTTTTGTGAAGATTTTGCTCCAGAACGCACAGTGAACCTACTATAATCTCCCATGTTCATAGGGACTAGGCCAGCTATGCAGTGCAGGAAAGTTTGTTGGAGTTTCGCATAATTGCCAGTTTATCTTAAGTGTTCGTAAAGTGTGTGCATTGACTTTGCTGGAATAAAGATTCTCTGGAAACCCTATTCCTTCTACCATCGGAGCAAGTTTAGGAAACAACTAGTGGACAGGGCACTTCTAATGGCAAATAGCCTAGTCGGTTAGAAAAATGAATTTATTTCGGGCGCCAAGTTACGATTGCATGGATATATAGTCTCATCCTGTCATTTTACGATAGTTCCGATGTTGAACTACTAAATCGTGGTGAAGGAAATACGCAGTAATAAAGCAAAAGAGCCTAAAACCATGAATCAAAAAAAGAAGAAAAACAAAGCAGACTCTTCCTCCAGTTTCTCCTCTTTACATGCTATTTCCTTTCCTTCCTTGACCTCTTGCTTTGTGTCCCATCCTCACCTCCCTCGATACCTGCAAACCCACGTTTCACCGACTTCCTGGAGGCGGCAGGGGTTGGGATCTTCCGAATTGGTTCCACTCCCCCGTTGAGCTTCTGGGTGTTGTTTGCAAAGTCCATGTCCAGCTTGACTAGTTCCGAAAAAGAGTCCCCCCAGCGTTCGGGAGAATTTTGGGACTGGCAGTTTGCCTGGGGCATGTCTACTTTCTCGTTTATCTCTTCGTAATCATCATCGCTCCCGTCATCGTCGTTATCGTATTCGTCGTCATCTGTATATTCATCTTCGTCCTCCTCATCCTCCTCCTCCTCGCTGTCGGACTCTTCTTCCTTCTCGTTATTTTCAAACCCGACAACTTTGGCGTTTTCGGACTCCGACAAGGTAAGGGCCTCTGCGTATAGCTCATTGCTAGGCTGCATAACCTGAGTTTGCAGCTCCGTTGCATTTGCGAAAATATCGTTGTGCGCGTAGAACGGTTCCAAGTTTGCGGGGTATGTCTTAAGCTGCGGGACTATAAACGTCTGTGGTCCCAAAGATCCAATATTTATCCGACTGGGAATGGTGTCTGCGCAGAAAATAAACGCTTTTTGGATATCTGGATCCGAGTTGCAAATACCCGAGCTGTCGAACACAGCTTTTTCGTCAATGACAGCATCCCAGATTTGAAGAATGGCCATTAAGTTTTGTTTGACCGTAGTGTAAAAACTGCGTCCGAGTTCGAGACGTTGACGGAAAACATTTGTAAAATTAAAATTGTTGGCTAGTTCGCCTGCGAGGGCGATTTCCTGCGGGGACAGTATACGTGGTGCGTTAGGGTTGCTGGTTTGGACATAATGCTGATATTTCACCCAGCTGGCGAACAAAGTCATGTCGTGGTGTGATGAGTTCATGATAGGTTGAGGAAAGTTTATATCGGAAATAAGGATGTTTAAACTGGAAATCGGATTTATTTTCAAATAAACCACCCAATTGAATATTAAATAGTATTTATATGCTAGTATTTGCTTAATTTTATTTAAATAGCGACCACAGTCCTGGCTAAAGGAAAACATGAAATCCTATCGAATAGACCAAGTGGTATTGGGGAAGGTAGCTTCGACAGACCGCCAAGTGCCCCCGACCAGCGTACCGGCGGAGGCGTATACCTGGAGCCGGGACCCGCTGCCTGCGATGAGTTCCGCTAAAAAATGTCCCGAAACCTGGCAGCTTTGCAAATTCACCATTTTCAACATCGGAAAATACACCCCACCCTTAAATTGTAATTGGGATTGGTCGTCTGTCATTTTCAACGACAAAGACTTCAACATAGGAAAAAGCTTTAAAAAAGCCCTGATATGTTGGGGATTTTCCGAGCTTAAGGAACCGATAACCAAAATTGATGTAGCGGGTAGAGGAACGCAATGTTGGATATTTCCAGTAAATTTGCCGTTTATTTGCAGTGTGGCTGTTCCGCCCCGTTGTGCCAACGCCCTGAAGGCAGTTTTCACGGTGGCGTCTACGGCGTCTGCAAAATGTGGCTGCAACCAAATACTGCTTATTAAACGGGTGTATCTTGTATTTTTTTCTCGCCTCAACTTTTTGATATGTTCGATGGTAATGCAATTCAGTGCTGGCAGCGCGGTGAAAATATCTCTAAAGCCCTCCACCGTAGGCCGTGACATGCCAACACTAATGTACGTGCAATATGCGTTTTCGACGGCAGGGTCGTCCCAGCGGAGTGCGCCTTTGCGTTCTCCGCCAGACAAAAGTGGATGGGTTGCCCATTGGTTACGTTGGCATTTCGGCCAAACTGCGTGGAATTGAAAGACTAAACACCTGTCCATCCAGCCATCGGCGATGAAATCGAGCGATCCTACGCATTGTGAAGTTTGCATTTGGAAACCACAATAGTTGATTTCACCGTGTAGCAGAAGCTTCAGAACTTGAAATATAAAATGCATTTCTCATGCTATCTGTAGCAAGCCAGGGATAAAACCTCGTTTCCCATGCAAATTGGATGACTACAATATACAAGATGGCAGACACAAGACATACACTAAATGTAGCCCCTCCCTGCATTTGCCTCAATATCTGCTTTATCATGATAAATCTGTATCATGTCAACCGCGCTGTAGTCTAGGCTTCCAGAACTACAGGATTCTGCCCTGTCAAGTGCTGGTTTTGTAGAGCCCTGTATAGATACAGCCATGTTTGCTAATCTTGAAATCGCCTCATTCTGACGGTTGAGCTCCTGGTTAGCCTGCCGGTTGTGCTGCCTGAGCATGGAAATAATACGATCCTTATCGTTTTCAACTCGCTTTTGGGCAAGAATTTGGCGCCTTAACTTGCGATTTTCCTCCTGAAGGATGTTGATCTGGTCCTCCGACCAAGTGATCGGCCTATGTTTTGGGCTATTCCCCAGGTAGGTTCTGTTAGCCAGGGGTGGTGGAGCTCGTGGTGATTCGTATTTTGGCGATAGAGGGGGAAGGGGAAGTGGTTTGTCTGTAGTTTGACTATGCTGTGATTCAGTCTCCTCCAAAAGCAAGCTCAAATCGCTGCGCATATCATTTTTTGGCCACATTTTGTTGTAGTTCCAAAAACAGTGGTACCAAACTCTCAGCTTGGACAATATCGCTTGTAAAAGCGCAGTATACCTATGTCTTCGGGTTCCCAACTCGAACGAGCACCACGTGCTGTAGCTCCATCTAGAAATTTGGGGCTGGGCCATATTTGGCTTGGAAAATCTCAATCCCCTGAAGCAGTTATTAGATACTTGAGGAGCCACCAGGATCCTGGATAGGGGCTCGTGCCGGTTTTTGGGATATTTCGGGGCTTGTTGCTTATTGTATAAAGTGGCTACCGTGTGTACTTCATTGCCGGGAAAAGTGGAAATCGCCAAAGGCAAGAATGAAACGGGCTTTTATCACATTAGCCTTTCTCCTTACCAGTGCAGCTCTCCTGTGTTATAGTCTTTCAAGGAAATGAGCAAAAATGGAATAGGTACGATCACAGTTGAGCTGCCAATGCTACACTCTCGCAACATTTGTTTACTCTAATAT
Source organism: Pyricularia grisea (assembly GCF_004355905.1). Classification (NCBI taxonomy): domain Eukaryota; kingdom Fungi; phylum Ascomycota; class Sordariomycetes; order Magnaporthales; family Pyriculariaceae; genus Pyricularia; species Pyricularia grisea. The sequence goes on from NW_022156716.1 coordinate 3,691,830, forward strand.
AGACGACGTAGAATCAAAGATCAAAAGTCGCATTTCAGACGCTACTAGCCTTCCTGCTGCTGAACTCCCGCCTGCTGTCGAAAGTATTGCTTCAGGGTTTGCAACCCGCGTATCGGAACTCGCCAGTCAAGCCACGGGCCTTTCAGGTACTATCTCAGCCCGCGGAATATTGAGAATCACATTGGGAACAGACCAAATTTGCCAGTTAAATGATCATTCCCGCCCTTGCCGCAGTCTCCCATCGAACTTATCGGAACTATTTCCAGTGCCGTTCTCAATGTTGCAGAAGATGGACCCGTTTTGGGCCATTTAAGTAACACTCGTGCTTTCATCGAAATTTCTCTGGCTGGAATCCTGGCTTTAAGTATTGTCCTTATCGTCCCATTTCTTCTCGGCTGTGTTATCCTGCGAACGATGCCAGTTCTGCGAGTTTTGATCGAAACAATCTTGTTCCTCCTTGCTGCGGTTCCTCTGGTAGCTGCTGCGATGGCGGCAATTGGTATTCCTTTTTTGTTTGAAGCCCTGGGTATTTCTGAGGCTACAAGAGGAAATCTGGAGTGGTGTCTGGGTATTGCTTTAGCAATGACTATCCTGTCAGGCATTTTGTTTATTTTTTCCCGCAAGGCATACGACCTACACTCGAACCATTCTTGAATAACAATGTCTGTCCCAATTCCCATGTCTCTATTGTTTGACCCTTGGTTGCTATCGTGTTCAGATAGCTTGCGACGTACATTCGATTTTACTAGTTAGGACAATAATATATTTAACTTTGTAGCGTTGTGTAGGTTTCACGCGCGCTGCTGGGTTTAGCGGGCTCTAGTGCTGACCTTGATTTATCTATCAAAACACCTGGAACATCTTGCACCCAACGCCCAACCTGAGAGTAGTACCCAGCTTCTGCAAGCGTTGTTAAGACTCATATTAAATTTCTATACCTTGTGCACGGAGTTCATGATCCGCGAACTTGTATTAACTCAAAAATTTAATGGTTGAGGCAACAGGACTCGAAAAAGCCAAAAGTCAGGACGAAAAGGACTTTCCAGAATATAAATGACATATTCAGCGGATGGAGGTTACTGACCAAAAGACTGCTGTGAAAAAAGAAGTAAGGACTTAAACCCAACCATAAAACCTCGGCATCAAGCTTGGTTTCCAGGTGCGTCGCTAATACGCTTATTTGTTATAGCTGTCTGCCGCTTTTGCCAGAAGCCATTGTACTCCCAGCAAGTGGCCGAGGCTGTGGGTCGGGCTGATTGGCAGACAAATCAACACCTCCGTTCTTTCTGGGCGTAGTTTGTGTGTAATCCTTTTTGGCCGAAAGACGGTTGTCGCCGCAAGTCTCCTCGAGGATATGAAGGCGAGCCTCTAGGCTGCTTATTTGTCGCCTGAGGGCGCTGTGTTCCACGTGGAAGCTCGTGAGTTCTTTCCAAAGACCACGAGTAGCCCGTGAGGAACTAGAATTCTCTGTCCTGATGTAATCTATAGAGTGAATTATATGTTTTAACCAGGAAGAAATATTTTCCCTAAATAATACGTTGTCCTGATCTCCTTGTTTTATACGTTCCTTGAGGCGGGACACTGTTTCTTCCCACGATTTGGTCTTGGCCTCGACAATGGCAGCTTTAGCTTCAGCGCCGCCAATACGCTCTTCAAGTCGAGATGTCGTTATTGCTTCCGACGGAAAGTCTTTGTTAGTCTCTTGGAGTCCGCGCGCGATCTCCAAAATCTTAAGTTCACACTCATCTCTTGACCGGGTTGAGTTTGAAGTAGAAAATGGTCGCTGATGCAGATCTTGGGTGGTGAGTGGGGAAATCCAAGCAGGTAAGAGGTCCTCAGCAGGAGTGTGTGATGACATTGTGCACGCAGAAGGCCAAAAGCCAAGAAATCAATGTGTTTAGTTCAAAACCGAAGCTTTCAGTAGAAAAGCAGCTGAGGCAGTATAACCCTTTAAACTATTGGCAGTCCTTGGAGTCCAGGCGCCCGGCTGAACAAGGATCCAGGATCCAGTTTTTAGGAGATTTCCTAGAACCAGAATTAGGAGCAATTATGGGAAGGACTGGTTTGCACAGAGCAAGCATTGGGAATCAAGAGGCTTTGTGGCGTGGTTTGCAAGACCTGAATGAAACATTAAGACGCAAGCAATGGTGGCACAGCACCGCCGACACTGACGAGCAATCAGCAAGCTCTAACAAAGGCTTTGACCTGTGGCCTTTGTGCCCAGTGGCACAGTGCGCCAGCAATGTGCTACACCCGGACGCCATTGGCGACCTCTCTTCTCTCTAAGGAGGCTCGCGTGACTTTGGAAGAGCAATCACACTGAATGCTTAACCTTATTGGTATCATGTCGCGAAGGCAAATGATTGCAATCACAAAACATTAAGCAACGGAGTATAGGTCGAGTCATTCTCTTCTAGACTTGTGGAAGCTGTGACTGAATTGCACCTAATTGTGACGCTTACGGGACAATAAATAACACACGGTATCATTTGCTGTTTTGCCGGTTTTCCCCATGCTCTCCGTTAAAATATTTAACTACCATTGTGTTAAATTTGCTCAGGCCACTCCCCACAGCTTTAATCATCTCCTTAACTTTTTTTAAAGCACTAAAACTCTCACCAGATTGGATTTCCAGTTTTTCAAGCATAGCAAGAATCTGTGTGTTGGTAGCGTCAATCTTTGCAAGCTTATCGGCCAGTTGCTGATCTCTCTGTTTTGCTGCATCTTCGGTTTTCTCGAGTCGGGATATTGTAGTAATTCCTAGACTTTTATTCATTTGTCAGTCTTATCCTTTGAATAGGGGCTTAGGCTCGCTAGAAACCTTCTCAAATCTTTTTTCTCGCAGTTGTTCAGCTCGTTGATAAAGGCTCCGTAGTTGAAGTCCAAGTTTGCCCCTGGAAAGGCGCTAAAATGGCTCCTTAAGTCTTGCGTCCCTTCCACGTTGTCGAAAAGGTTGGGATCGAGGCAAACGTTTGCATGCCAGCTTGGGTCCAGCATAAAGCCATAACTGTCGTCCATGGCGCCTGGTTGCAGGGCTTTAAGGAGTGCAGGAGACCGCAAGCCCGGATCCAGGGTTTAGCGTCGTTACAAAAAGGCAAAATACCGCCGTTTCGTGTAAAAAAAAAATACAAAAAAAACAAACTTCTGAATTTGTTGTACACACCGAATTTGAAATGCTGCTTCCGATTCTTTTAACTGTTTTTGTTCCTTTGAGCAGCGCATTCGGAGGCCCTTTTAACTTCTGTATCTCAGACCCTCCTTTACAGATCGTTGCTGGCAAATCCATAATACAAACCATATACATGCACCAAAGGTCCCTTATTATTGCCACTAATTCAGCAATGCTAACCACGTTTACAGCAAACACACCCCGGCCAGGAAAGACTGCCGCGCGGCAATTTACTTTAAAAACCCTGCCTTTCCACCAATCACATACTTTTACGGCTCAAGATCCTGTCACTTTGGGTCGGAAAACGCGAGTTTCCAAGTGCCCATTGGGGTGCCGAATGGTGATGCATATGTGACCTGGTCAGACCCCTTCCTCCCTTGCCTGCTTTCTACATTACGTTGTACTAATAATGGGGCTGTACAGGACGTGCGGGGTGGCGGCACATACCTGTGTACGCGCCATTGTTTCGCAGGGACTTTTTAGCCCCCGAGCTCCCCCATTGCTAGATGGAACCATTTCTTGTCAAAGGTGGCCACGGAATGGCAACACGGCATTGCCAGTCTCTTTATCTGCGGAAGCTGGCCCGACCACAAATATAGACACAAGCACAACGTCAAGTACAACGTCAAGTACAACGTCAAGTACAAGCACAACCACCACAAATACGTCCTCAGATGGCACACTGTCCTCCTCGGTGCTCTTCAACGAGGGTCAATCCATCCCACCCTCCACTCTGTCCAATTCTGTGAGCCGCAGCGCTGATGGCAATGGTTTTGTTCAGGTTAGCACCGCATCTCGTCTTGCAGTCCCTGATGCCGCGCGAGGTTTGGTCACGGTAACTAGGACCTTTACAACGCTATTTACAACTGTTATATCATCTGAATCACGTTGAGTAGCGATGGGTCTGTCTTTAGCTCTCTTTTGGCTACTTACTTTTGTTTCGAATATTTATGCGAGATTTGCTTGTGTTTGACAATGAGAGAGATTTTTCATATTACTGACGTATGTGGTCCGACAACAACGTGCATATAGATCACATGTCTTTTCGTACCTGTTGTTCCCTGCAAAGTTTAGCACCAACGTAATCCTACGCTCGCTTCTCACGGTGTGTGGAGCAAAAAGAAAGCTTGGCCAATCATACTGCAGAGAAAAATCTACCAGTTCTTATGCAAATACTTTATTGTGATACCAAACTGTCGGGTTTATCTCCGCTTTCCCAGCACACCGATGGAAAGCCATCACCTCTGTCACCCATACCTCGTAGGCCGAGTTGCCAGAAGGATCTGGATCCTGGATTCTGGATTCCGGACAACTTGCCCCGAGATCTTCGCCAAGGACCTCCAAGAAAGCCTGCGCGCGAGCTAGTCATGAATTGACAAACATTAACATGGTAAATGAGTCCTAGCCAGATACGGAATATAGTCACGCAATATATCTCCACTCACCGAGAAAACCTGCCCATGTTAACATCCCATCCCTTCCGGCTTCACCATTATCGTCCCGACTATCGGTTTGTATGACCCAGATGTAATCCTTCAGTAGTATACATTAACCCATTTTCGAGTGCCTTGTAAACGTATTGAAGGATCAAGAACGGTGTTGAGCAACCCTGCTTGTGTGTAGCATTTTAACCCCTCATCCCACATCCAAATGAAGTTTTGTTCGAGTTGCGGGCTGAGAATATCATTGAGAGCTTTGACATTTTTGTCATTATCCCAACCTGGGGGTGACCAGAGGTTTGTTCTCGACATGCATTGCCTTTCGACGCGCTCATCCGGAGTTGGGCTTTCAGGGTTAGCTGTGTCGGGCGCAGTAAAATGGGTTAAATTGACCCTCAGTCTTATTCTTTGGCTTGGGAAAGGACGGTCTGAGTAGCACATTAGGAGTGTGTCGCTCGGAGTTAATAAACGTAGACTGGCAGCGTTATGGTCTGAGGCATGTGCAGGCCTGCTGGGCCCTTCATATCCAGGAATTATTAATGGACCTGTGGAAGACAAGGCTGATTTGTCGCCATTGCCAGGAAACTGGAGTCTTCTTCTGTAATATATCCTCTTTCTGGCACTGGCCCCTTCCCCCGACTCAATACCACCATCGACGATGGTCAGCACCCCAGTGCGCTCATCTTATGTGATAAGACTCCGTTAAATATTTGTAAGGCCCCCAAAATGAAATTCCTGCCACTCCTCCATATTTTCAGCCTGATCAATGCGAAACCGGACGCAAATATATAAGTCATGGAGAGAGTGTCTCTGACTTCCCAAGGCGTAAAAATAGCCGTCGATAATCTCGAAGCAGATGTTGGCGCCAATATCGGACCCAATCCTGTCAGGAAAATGTGTCAAATTGTTGTGCCATATACCATTCAGGAGACTACAGCCTCGAAGTACCCAGCGCTGGCTTCCGTCCCTTGCGATGGCACTATAAGTGCCATAATAAAGGTATCTATCGTTGTTTCGTACGAATATCTTCCGAGACGATGCAAATATATGGCTGAACAAACTGCCGTGGGAACGGCTGATGACCAAAAGCCTGGGGAATAATCGATTCCCGGGGTTAAGATAGCAAGAAACGAAGCCATCAGCGTAATTCAAGATGCGCAGCTTAAAATCATGTTCATCCTTAATGGTCCTGGAAAGGCCGTCGTCTCCCTTCAGGAGCTTTCCAACATTAATAATATCTTCAAATGCCGAATTGTGCAGATCGCGTATTCTTAGTAAACCGTTGCTAAAATAGCAAACAACTCCGTTTGAATAAAGGAAGGATTCTGCTTCGGCAACGAGCGCAGCCAGGTACGATAATGCAGACAAAATCGCGGTTAAACGCTTCACAATTAACCGTAACGCTTTGGCATAATTTTTGCTTTTATGAGCCGCCTTGGTCTCTGGGGCAAACGGGGCAGTCGACTTCCATATGAATACTGTCAACGTCAAACTCCGGAACACACCCGAATATCTCGACTCCTTTGGTGGAGAAAGTATATCAAACATCGGTGAAGCGTGTGCGTGAAATAGTCGTGTTGGCTTAAGGCTGCAGCTTACTTTTAGAACCATTGCGCAAATGTGGTCGTCCCGGATAAGCCATTACAGGGTTCGACACGATAAAAAAAAGTTGAATAAGTCCTGCGGATTAAATTCCTGAGCAATGTGAGACACGAGCTCCCATACTAGATACTGAATGGGCATCGTAGAAAAGATGTGAAAGGCGCCAAGGCAAAAGGATTCAAAATTGAAGCTAATGGGCTTCCAGATTTGGAAAGCAGGGAGCTTTTGTCTCGCACCCACGTTGAAAGTTCAATGATTTTAGGGTATGGATTAAGGAGACGGCCTTGCACTCGGATATTGGGAGGCCTTGCCGTGGCCACATACCTTTTCTTTGTTGGTTTTGCAGATCGTCAGTTAATTTAGCCCTACGTGATCACTTTTGGTTTGACTTAATATGCAATGTATTTTTTGTGATGAATTTACGCTCTTTCTGTACACAAAGGGCCCCGTTACCCAAAACAGAAATCTTACCGCAAATTATCAGCCACCTAAATATAGCAGGTTTTGAGTGTGTTGGCCTTAGTGCTCGCACGTTGTCTATCAGCTGGGTGTCCTTACGCGGAGAACAAACCTTAGTAGAGAAGTTGCTATATTTAGTTGGGTGCGATGGACACCCACAACATCACATATCCCACGGCCGTCTTTTTCACATTGTAAGGTGGCAGATTCGTTTACTATTTTAAACATTTTGAATGCTCTCATGCTAAAGATGCGCTACGCTAGATATTTTTAGCATCACAAACCTCCGCACCGCGATATTGCCAATTCTCCTTTTTGGAACGGGACCTACCTGATTAGGTTTTCCGCTTCCCTTGTTTTCCTTGTTGCATCCCTCGAGTCCTGAGGACGGGTCGTTGACAATATCTTTTGGGAATTTGAAAACCCAATACCATATCAACCGCCCGATATTTAAAGTCAAAGACGTGCCCAAATCTTTTGGACAAATTTTGCCAACCCCATCTGCTTTTCAGCCGTTTTGCGCATCTCCTCAATAATAATCAGTTTTAGGATGAGGATTGGCTGTCTTCAATTTGCGCCAGAGGTCGGCGATATCGATAACAACCTCAATCGTGCCGATTCTGTTTTAAACCGCGCGGATCGAGATAAACTCGAAAATCTTAACCTGCTGGTTCTTCCCGAAATGGCCTTTACTGGTGCGAAAATCCATCTACTTGCGCGGAAAATTGCACTAGCGAGCTAATACAAACTCGTTCCAGGTTATAACTTCGAATCACTAGAGGAGATCCAGCCTTACCTTGAGCCGAAAGGCTCAGGGATATCGGCACTCTGGGCTAGAACTACGGCACTCAAGTACAACTGCAAGGTTGCTGTGGGTTACCCGGAGACCAGCACAGATTGGAGTGGTCCTGTACATTTCAACTCATTGCTCCTTGTCAATGAGGATGGCGAGACCTTGGCAAACTACAGAAAGCAGCACCTTTACTACAAAGACGAAACATGGTGTAAAGAGGGGACTGGCGGTTTTTTCCAAGGTGAAATGGATGGTATCGGGCAAACGGCCCTGGGGATCTGTAAGTAGGCAGTTCCACTCGCATGGAGTTCACCGCTGGTTGCATTTACTAACCAATCATTCTTCTATAGGCATGGACATCAAATAAGATCTCCATCTTCATTACCCAAACCAAACCAGTGAAACCTGGGGGCCTCGTTAACAAAATAATAACAATCCCTACAAGTTCGAAAGACCTTGGCACCAGTTCGAATTTGCATTCCACATCCTTAAATCGCAAGCCAATATCGTTATCATTTCCATGGCATGGAACACGCTTGAGGACCGCGCCGCCTTTTGCAGCAAACCCTATAAGCCCGACATGGAAACATTCAAATACTGGGCCAAACGTATGAAGCCTCTGATCCGCGCCGAAAAAAATGCCGAAATCATTCTCATATTTGCCAACCGCTGCGGTATTAAACGAGAAGCATTATACGCCGGCACTAGTGCTATTATGGGCATTCAAAACGGTGAGGTCAAAGTTTATAGAGTCCTCGGCAGGGGCACCAAGCATCTCCTCGTTGTTAACACGGATAACGTACCTTTTGCGAGGCTGGTCAGTCGTCCAAGCAGGGATACCGCCGAGGGCGAGTGGGATGGCGTCACGACCAACGCCGGGGTTAAGGCCCACGATTTGCCTTTGCCTGACTACGATGAGCTGGACAGATTGGTGGAATTGAGTAGAGCCACAGACCCCATTTGCTCTCGGCCCTCAGCGCCCGTGCATTTGTTACCGGTCGATTGCCCACTGTCTGCGTGCGTGCCCGAAAAATCCAAAGAAGCAGTCAGGGAGGGAAGTTTCACTGTCCACAGTCAACCGCTGCCTTTTCCTCTGGCCCAAGAAGCCACCCTGGCTACTATCTTAGTGGATCCTAGCAAACCGACGGAGCTACATGTGAACCCAACTAAGGAGAAAACAGCCAACTGCGCGATTAGCTTCGGTATAGCGGAAATGGCTCCAAGTGGGCTGATCGAGATGACACGCGCTGACAGTCCCACTTTAACACCCGCTCGGCCGCGACTGAGAATATTGACGGGGACGTCACCAGCACCGGCCAACAACCTACACCACTCGGACAATAGCGCCCGGCCAATAATAACACTGCCACGCGATCTCATCACACCTCCACCGAATGGCCAATTTCCCGGCCAAGAGTACCTCGCTGCAGGCCATGCAGAAGTTCATGTGCTCAGTGCAACGACTTTGTACTCGCCAGAGGAGCCAGTTTTGCCATCCGCATGTCAGTTGATATCGCCAGCTCCAGCGCTCGAAAACGTGCCTACAGTGGAGCACTCGCAGGAGGCCGACAACGTGCCTCAAATGGAGGTGCAGACGCCCCTGACAGCTATACTGGCACCCGAGGCAGTGCCGCACGGATACATACCGCTCATACTATCAACAAACGTCAGTTCTGAGGGGAAGCACTGTCGGACTTAAATGGTCAGATGCTGCTATCGCAATACCGCTTTAATGGTAGGGTTGCGTGAGATGATTGGATATTTTGGATGGCACTTGCTTGCGTCCGTCTTTTTCTTTGTTCTTCTGCAGTACGTCATGAGTAAATAGCTGGTCACCTTGAGTTTTCACCAAACAGCAATGCGCGCCTAGCCATAAGTTTTACAACTGAACTCTCAGGATGCAGCGGGAACAACAAGTCAGTATACGCTTTGAAGGAGGCTTCTATGCTGTGGCTGAGGCAGTAACATATTTCTTTATGTTCCGATACTTTGTTGATGCAAGCAAAACGTCAGGACAAGCCCAACCATAACCAAATTTGTCCAGTGCTGTACCGATGGCAATAGTTTTGTCGCACAGCTGTTTTAATTTTTGAGTGACATTGCGGAACAACAATATGGGGAGGTCTTCTTCGGAAGCATGATAAAAGCTTGACCAATTATATTGGAGGGGAAAATCTACCAGGTTGTCTGGTTTCAACACGTTACATTACATAATGTGATACCAGACTGTCGGGTTTATCTCCGCTTCTTCAGCATAACCGATGGGTGATTTCCCCGCTTTTGAGCCAATACTAATGTGAGCAGGTCATTCACCTTTGTTGCCCAGGCCCTGGAACAGGCCGAATTACGAAAAGGATTATAATCCTGGATCCTGGCAACCAAAGAACTGCCGAATTTGGAAATATCAATAAATCCGCCAACAATCCATCCAACATGGGTTGTTTGGATTTGCACCGAGTTCAATTGCAAATCTTTGACGCTATGGATCGACTTCCCCCGGAACTTGTTGTCAAGATTGCCACTTTTTTACCACTGGGTACCCTGCAGAACTTGCGTCTAACTTCCTCATGGCTAACAAACCTTACCATCCCTGTATTTGCCCACACAATAGGGGTTCTTGCCACAGTTGATTGCGTAAAAAAATTAAAGATTTTTTTAACTAACACTGCAATCGCCAACAACGTGAAAACGCTGAAAATATACCATGCAATTTGGCCGAAATGCCAACGTAACCAATGGGCAACCCATCCACTTTTGTCTGGCGGAGAACGCAAAGGCGCACTCCGCTGGGACGACCCTGCCGTCGAAAACGCATATTGCACGTACATTAGTGTTGGCATGTCACGGCCTACGGTGGAGGGCTTTAGAGATATTTTCACCGCGCTGCCAGCACTGAATTGCATTACCATCGAACATATCAAAAAGTTGAGGCGAGAAAAAAATACAAGATACACCCGTTTAATAAGCAGTATTTGGTTGCAGCCACATTTTGCAGACGCCGTAGACGCCACCGTGAAAACTGCCTTCAGGGCGTTGGCACAACGGGGCGGAACAGCCACACTGCAAATAAACGGCAAATTTACTGGAAATATCCAACATTGCGTTCCTCTACCCGCTACATCAATTTTGGTTATCGGTTCCTTAAGCTCGGAAAATCCCCAACATATCAGGGCTTTTTTAAAGCTTTTTCCTATGTTGAAGTCTTTGTCGTTGAAAATGACAGACGACCAATCCCAATTACAATTTAAGGGTGGGGTGTATTTTCCGATGTTGAAAATGGTGAATTTGCAAAGCTGCCAGGTTTCGGGACATTTTTTAGCGGAACTCATCGCAGGCAGCGGGTCCCGGCTCCAGGTATACGCCTCCGCCGGTACGCTGGTCGGGGGCACTTGGCGGTCTGTCGAAGCTACCTTCCCCAATACCACTTGGTCTATTCGATAGGATTTCATGTTTTCCTTTAGCCAGGACTGTGGTCGCTATTTAAATAAAATTAAGCAAATACTAGCATATAAATACTATTTAATATTCAATTGGGTGGTTTATTTGAAAATAAATCCGATTTCCAGTTTAAACATCCTTATTTCCGATATAAACTTTCCTCAACCTATCATGAACTCATCACACCACGACATGACTTTGTTCGCCAGCTGGGTGAAATATCAGCATTATGTCCAAACCAGCAACCCTAACGCACCACGTATACTGTCCCCGCAGGAAATCGCCCTCGCAGGCGAACTAGCCAACAATTTTAATTTTACAAATGTTTTCCGTCAACGTCTCGAACTCGGACGCAGTTTTTACACTACGGTCAAACAAAACTTAATGGCCATTCTTCAAATCTGGGATGCTGTCATTGACGAAAAAGCTGTGTTCGACAGCTCGGGTATTTGCAACTCGGATCCAGATATCCAAAAAGCGTTTATTTTCTGCGCAGACACCATTCCCAGTCGGATAAATATTGGATCTTTGGGACCACAGACGTTTATAGTCCCGCAGCTTAAGACATACCCCGCAAACTTGGAACCGTTCTACGCGCACAACGATATTTTCGCAAATGCAACGGAGCTGCAAACTCAGGTTATGCAGCCTAGCAATGAGCTATACGCAGAGGCCCTTACCTTGTCGGAGTCCGAAAACGCCAAAGTTGTCGGGTTTGAAAATAACGAGAAGGAAGAAGAGTCCGACAGCGAGGAGGAGGAGGATGAGGAGGACGAAGATGAATATACAGATGACGACGAATACGATAACGACGATGACGGGAGCGATGATGATTACGAAGAGATAAACGAGAAAGTAGACATGCCCCAGGCAAACTGCCAGTCCCAAAATTCTCCCGAACGCTGGGGGGACTCTTTTTCGGAACTAGTCAAGCTGGACATGGACTTTGCAAACAACACCCAGAAGCTCAACGGGGGAGTGGAACCAATTCGGAAGATCCCAACCCCTGCCGCCTCCAGGAAGTCGGTGAAACGTGGGTTTGCAGGTATCGAGGGAGGTGAGGATGGGACACAAAGCAAGAGGTCAAGGAAGGAAAGGAAATAGCATGCAAAGAGGAGAAACTGGAGGAGGAGCTTGCTTGTCGATACAGCGCACTGGCCCGCGGCAGGGGGCGACATCCGGTAGCGCGATTATTGGAATAACGCCTCTGTTCGTGTCGTTAAGGTCAGTCTAGAAATTTATAACTCCAGCCTGCTGGCTTTCGTGTACTGTTCCAGGGGTATTTCAAAGGATTTTGATATTCTTTTCTACGGCAGCTTTTGGTTGTACAATGTGATCATTGGTGCTCAAGTGATGTATGGCTGAAAACATTATGAAGGTTTTAGAGTCTGGGGCGTAAATGTAGTCACTTTCCAGAATATGAATGCGTTCCAGCTGGCTACTACGAAGAGTGACTACGTCCACGTCCCAAGGTTTCGCCCGTAGCGACAATGGCTATATGGGACGTGCAGCATATTCCTCTGCGTAGCAGTGTGCGGTGTAGCTCGATGCCCTTGCTGCTGCTAACGGTTAATTTGAATCGTCCTTTTCTTTTACTAGGAAACTGTGAGTATCGGAGTGGTGGGGGAAAATGTGCAAATAAGAGCGGGTTATGACTGGCTGCCTGGAATGGACCTCCTTGGTGGTGTACATATGGGCTTGTTCGTCCTGGCTGAGGGAAGAATGGCGAAGCATGGCAAAGAGACTGTCGTTCTGTCCCGCAAGGCAGCCAAATGCAATGCGTGCAAGGTCATGAGGAATTACATTCGGCTGATAGTTCACATTAAATAACACTATGAGTTACTATGAGCCTAAAAACACGACAATGTGCAAATGTCACCGATGAGCCAGGGGCCTCGTTCCTCAACTACCGTTGTGGTTCTCTTCCTCCCCTCGAAAACCTCAGATCACCGCCTCTGGTATGGCTTCAATGCCAGTCTTGGGTAGGAGAGAAAGGGGGGAGGTGAAAGGGACTTTTTTGCCCATCGCCGTGATCTTTTTGTAGTATCGAAGACATAGCAAGTTGCCTGAGGGTCTATTTTTGGACGGTCGGTTTTATTAGGGTATCTTCAAATCCAAGCCTTACCGGTCGTCTCACTGATCGACCCTTGCGTGTTTTGGTAGTCTCTACCGGCTGATCGTTATTACCGATAGCGCGTAATTTCTTTTTATTTTGCTGTTTTGATACTCTTGCTCCGTATACTGGACCAGAAGGGCGACCACGCCCGTCTGTGACCTGCTCGCGATTGTCTGCAGTACTATAGGGCTCTTTTTTGAGGCGCTCACTCTGTTGGGGATCCGTATCTGCGATGGGCAATCTGTGGGCGGCAGACGGCTTTCGACACGCTGACAACGATGTCACAGTCAGCTTGTCTTGCCTCTTTTTGACTACTCTTGCATTGGACCGCAATTTCGAAAGCGTTACCGTCGTACTCGTCTGCTGTCGCACATTCCTGTCTCCAGTAGAGCGGAGCCTCCTCGGTCCACGGGTAGCCGTTGTGGGGCGGTTCAAGCTCCGAAGCTCCTCTGTCACTTCTCTTTGCCGTTCGCTCCCTGTAGATTCGGCACCATTTGCGATACACCCCAAACTGGCGCTTCTAGATGGTTCGTTCCAAACGTACATGGACTCAGATTTTGGTGGTCTATTATGGAGGTGACATGGAGTTGTATCTTCCCTGCCACCGTCGTTGTCGTTTTCATCGCATGAAATATCGGCTTCGAAGCGGGCCATCTCGTCTTCCACAAATATCATTCTCTTTTCTTTCACATCGGGTGGTGTATAGCCAGGGAGTGTCTCCTCGGCAATTTGTTGTCCGTACTTGGCAGCTCGCCAGGAAACCGTCGTCAAATGTAGCTCTAGTCCGCGACTGAGTTGATTCACGAAGTCTTCGTGTCCGAATTTTGTCACTACTGGGGTGTTTGGCTTGGTGCGCTGTGAAACATCCACGGGAGCTTCTTCCTAATGCGGTAGTTCATTAGCCGGCTGTCCTTTAGCATTTGAAAAATCACTAGCTGAGGAAGACTTACAGAAGGTGAATGCCGGTCGATAGTTCCATGATGAAGGTTTGAGCAAACAATATTTGAACCTATCGACGTATAGTTCTCCACGCTGTGTTCGTAGTCGCTAGAAATGGCTTCGGCTTCTAGCTTCCAGTATGCCTCGTCCTGAATGGCCGCCCGAATGGTTTCTGGAGAAAGTCCTATCTCCTTTATTACCTCGTGGAGCATCCTGCAGAGGATCGATAACTTCTCAGCCAAATGAGAGACATGTTGATGGCACTTTCTCGAAGTATCCATCAATTGCCTTATCTCGGATATAAAATATGCGGGGTCTTTAATTTTCCAACGCAGGTTGTCTCGTTCTTCAAATGTGTAGCTGTCTTGGCACAGTTCATTGCATCGCCATTTCCAGGACTGCTGGTTTAATGTTTGCGAGGTCATGTCGCCGTCAGGGGTCCGACGCTAAAGTGATTCACACGCTTGAAGGAAAAGTCTACGTTGCGCTCGCGCGACAGCTTATGATCGGTGACTGCTGGACGAATGACGGTGGAAAGTTGCGTTAGTTATGTTGTCGGCATATTGCAAATGGATGAAGACACCATCGTACCCTGACCCTGGAGGATCGAGGAAGCATTGATGCGTGCGCTCGGACCCCCTCACTTCCGTAGGCTCGCTCAGCCCACGTGACCCTCTCTCCACATTTCTACAGAGGAATGTCTAGGTGCGTACAGCTGGCACGGCTCACTCTTACGTAACAGTGACTTAAAAGTGGCCGATGGGGGTTGCACAGATAGCTAAGCGCTGTGTTGCACCCTGTTGACTAACCACTGTCGCATTTTGTTTCGCTACTCAAGCACCTTGCAATGGAGGGTGGCTTTCTAAACAGCACGAGATAAATTTCCTGCATTGAAATTCGGGTAGCAGGAGCCTATCAGCTGGGGAAAGCAGGGGAGGGAGGGCTGACTTGCTAATAGCGACGCGGCCGAGCCAATAGCTGTACATCCGTAAGCGCCTTGAATTGAATGTGTCTCTTGTCACGGAACTAAGCAGGGTGAGATGTTATTGGTTGTGTATGTTTAGTCCATACTATCCAACATAAAAGAAACGGAAGGGCCTCGTTCTTTTTACTCTGGCGAAATGTTCGCGCTGCTGTAGTGGTATCACAAATCATCATGGAACCCCAAATTTACGCGACTTTGACACCGATAAACGCACTCGCCAGATTGGCCCTTAGTGAAACATACGACGTCCTTACCGCCGGGCAGCAAAACTCCCTCCGCGAGGGTCCTCTATGCCGCATGAAGGTTGAACCGCAACAGCGGTACAACAAGGATGTATCTCAGTTAAGGCGAGAGTTGCAGAGAAGATCAGACAAGGGCGATGGCTTTACCAGCGACAGCCTAACCGAGCCCGAATCTGCGAACGAGATAGAAAACAACCAACAACTGGGTACAATTTGGGAAGGACAGTATCTTTTGGGCTTTAATCCTCAGCCCAGGATAGCGGAAGTCGGATGGAGAGTGGGTAAGAGTAGCCAAGTGCTAAATTCACAACATCCAGACCTGGTTCTATGCACGCCAGTGTTTGCGAAGAAGCACAGCCTCAATATCCGGACTGCACACGCACGATTCAATTTCTGTAAGGAGAACTCGGCGTTGTTTATCGCGGGGAGGCGATCTCAGCACGCCGAGCTCAAGATCAATGGCATTATTGTTACCGAGCAACTATTTGCTCTAAACCAGCGCTCAATGAAGGTCGACTTTGATAGGCTCACGTACGAACTCCGATTTACAGCATGGGCCGATACGGAGGAATTCAAGTCCACGAGACGCAGGTACTTAACCACAGTTTTGGGGGTGCAGGCGATTCTTGATTTTGAAATGCCGACTCCCCGCCACGATGTGCAGATGATGGGAAATTGGACTTTGGCTCAACCACTTGGCCGAGGCGGCATTGGAAGAGTTTTCCTTGCCTCTAATGCAAAGAATGAAGTGGCTGCCGTCAAAATTATGGACAGAGATTCTGATACACAACACAGTGTAGATGAAGAGATCTCCACGCTCGAAAGACTAACAGCTCTTGCTCGAAATTGGGGTGAAACTGGGTCTATGGTACAGCTACGGGAAGTAGTCGGCAAATTTTCCGATGCTCCGTTTGAACAAGTCGCGGTTGTCTTGATCCCCATGACACCCAACACTTTTTGGGAACTCGTACAACGAAAAAACGAGTAAGGCAATTAATTATATTAGCTCCCCTCTCTCTCCCTTCCTTTTTAAAGCTAATTGCGTGGAATAAAACAAGAAGCTGGAACGGAATGAAGAGGGAAGAGGCGCAACTGTTCCGCAGTCTTCTACTGCAAGTGAAGGTCTTGCACGACAGAGGCTGGCTGCACGGCGACCTAAAACCGGCAAATGTCGGCATAATTGGGACGCCACAACGGGCCGTACTTTTGGACATAGGCAACGCGAAACACTTGAGACCAGGCTGCCATCTGAATCCTACTCCGGGTTCTGGCGGTACTATTGGATACATTGCCCCTGAAAGGGAGATGGAGTCGTATGACCGCTCCATAGATATTTGGAGCTTGGGAGTCATCGGCTATGAGATAACATACGGTCATCCGCCATGGAAACAAACGCAGAATCCATGGCGCAGAGACCGCTGTAACAGCCTCCGTGAAGCTTTCCACAAACAATACGACGACACCATCACGAAATTGGCATCCGATTCCAAGGTGGTACCAATGGAAACGCACATTCAGCGTGAGTTTACTCGTAGATTTTAGTTCGTGTGGCTTCTGAAACTTCTGCTGACAAATTAATAGTTGGCGAGCTTATCACACAGATGCTGAGGCATTCTAGGGCTCGACAAAACAACCATGCTCGTATTTGCATAAACGAGGCTCTTAAACACCCAGCCTGGGGCTCCTTGCGGGACGATATGCCTCGAGAAGCCAAGAGACAAAAGGGGCTATCGTGATTTAGCCTAGATAGCGCCACCCACTTCAATACATGGTTCAAATGACAAGTAAATCTAACTGCCTGTGTGTGGGCATGCGTTATAAGATATGTTTGCTAGTGATAAGACAGGCTTGTCGGCAATCGTGAATACCCCCAACATACGCGAGTGGTAAAGTCTTCTGGGTTCCTGGCCTGCGAGCATTTGAGTCTGCCCTGAATCAAACGTCTACCACTCATGCACAACCCGTACCTTGCGCTCTTTTGTTGCAGGTCAAACCAAGTCAACGGCATCAAGTCCCCCCTTGCCCTGGCGGGCATGGCTGGCCTCGATAGCAGCCGCAATATGAACTTAACCAAGTGGGTCCTTGAAGTTGCGCTTCTGTGGTTCTCGGTATGGAGCACTGGCGTGCCGGACCTGGGCTATTGCAGCTTCAGTAGACCCAAGCCTTGATCTGAGAGATCGACGGCCTGATTGTCACCTCACAGGCATATAGATCCGTAACGAAGCTTAGTCACCATCATTGTTTTGACACAAGAAGTAAAACAGAGCATACCAGTAAAACAGTGCCTAATTGGCCGGCTTGTTTACGGACTGTGACTGTAAGGCAGCTGCTATCGGCTCTCTGCATTCTGGAAAGTGTCCTTCCGTGATATCGCCAATCAGAAAGGGAGCCATCTCCCCTCGCAAGCGTGTCGAGGTACACCTAGGGAGCAAGCACATAGGGGGAGGCGACTTGACGGTTCCTCCAATCAGTCTTTTTTTTTATCACCACACCCACGCCTCCCCCTTGAGCAGCTCTGCAGATTAGCTATACGAGCGCGTTGGCTGGCCCGCAGCAGGTGGCGATGTGGTAGCGCGACCATTAATGCAGCAGACACATCAACACGTCTGCCAACCGGAAACTCAGAGAAATGCCTCTGCGACATTATCAAAATAAACTTCTGACTTGAAAGCCAGCTTGCTATTAATCAGTGATAAATATGGAAGGAGGAACTGACGGGATGCTACACCCATTAAATTCGATTTTTGTCCAGGTTTGGGGATAATGGCGCTTTAAGTAAAACAAAAAAGCGCAAGCACTGACTGCAATTATAGGCGTGCCCATCTTCATCGTTTACTCTAGGCACAAGGCTTTCCTCGACAAGCCCTATGTTTACCATTTGCAGGGCGGGGGGGGGGGGGGGGGGGGGGGGGGGGGGGGGG